>NC_061511.1:16929486-16955395 GCF_022539505.1 Lolium rigidum | reverse complement strand
TTCAAAGAGGTCGCGTGCCAGCTCCCGGGGATAAGCAGACCCACGGGCCGGCCGAGTCAGGCGTGCGGGCGTTCTGGGTGACCTGGGTGGCGCCTCCACCCTGGCGTCTGCCGGTGCGGCCCTTCTGCTTGGCCGGCTGCTTGCCCTTCCCGGCGCCCGCGCCAGGGGTGGGACCGTCACCACGGCAGCCGGGGCCGGGGCATGAGGCGGGGCCTGGGTGACGAGGGCGGTGGCGGCGGAGTTGGCCGTCGCGTTGGCCTGTTGCATCTCCTCCATCAGGAGCATCACCCTGGTGCGGAGGAAGGAGGGCAGCGGGTCGGTCATGGAGATGACCGTGGCGGCGGAGGCGAAGCGAGGGCCGAGGCCGCGCAGTGTGTTAAGGACGAGGGCCCGGTCGCTCACGGGAGAGTCGTTGTCGGAGAGCGCATCGGCGAGGTGCTTCTGGCGGCGACAGTACTCGTGGATGGAGAGGGATCCCTGCACAAGCTGGCGAAAGTCATTGTCGAGGTAGATGGCTTTGTTCGCCTTGTTCGCAATGAAGAGGTCGCGTGCCGCTAGCCACAGCTGACACACGGTCTGATTCCCCGCAAGGATCATGTCTGCGACGTCTTCGTCGATGGCGGCGTGGAGGTGGTTGAGGACGGTGTAGTCGGCGGTGGCCCACTCGGCGTTGGTGGGGGCGGCGGCGATGCCGTCGACGTGGCCGAGGTAGCCGAAGCGGCCGAGAGAAGCTCGCATGTAGATGCACCACTTGGAGTAGTTCCCGGCGGCGAAGGAGAGGAGGACGGGGCTGGCGTGACGCGGGGCGCCGGCTGGTACGAGGGCGGCGGAGGTCCCGTCGGTGAGGGCAGGGAGCTCCATGGCAGCAGAAGGTGGGGTGGGGCTAGGGTTGGCGGCGGCGGCCGAAGAGGCGGCGGCGGCTAGGGTTGGGAAGGGGGCGGCAGCGGCTAGGGTACGACCGAGATTAGTCTGATACCATGTAGAAGGGTTTTGGGGGAAGCCTCACACGTATAATGACGTGGGGTTCCGGGGTTTATATAATAGGCCAGAGGGCCTAGGGTTTGGGTACAATTGCAATATAGTCCTATTATAAATACAACGTGTGCAATCTAACAAGTACCGTTAATTCACCTCAGGCTCGAGTAACATCGATCAAGTCGCAACTCACCACCCAACATGCATGAATTTTGGGAGGTACATCGGCAGAGGGTTTCTGATCTAGTCGACTGATACTGGCGCAAGAACATTTCACATCATCTCTGTTTTATTACTCAGGGGCAATAGTGCCTTTTACTGTCCTGCTACAGTTAGAGAGGTCAACTGTCAAATGATTTTACATTGAAGCCCCCACTGTGTATTTTAAAAAATGGACAACATTTCTCAAAAAAAAAAATGGACACTCATCTTTGGGTACATGATCCAAGGCTGATGATGAATTTTGAAACTTCATTCACAACTGTTAGCACATGCTTGCAATATTTGGATGATGTTACTAGTAGCAAAACTGAAAAAGAAGAAAATATTTATTATAGAATGAAAGAATAGTTGCAGTGCAGGCATATCTGTACAACCGCATGTGCCAAATTCTACAATATTTTTCCTATTACAAAAATGACAGTATTACACAATTGACTGCATATTTCTCTCCAACGCTTAGGATTTCGACATGAGCCCAACACAACGCGCTGTTCCTTGGGATCGACTGATCTTGAGAAAAACCCAGTGATATCTCTGCATTCTTCTGGTTACCTCTGGTACTGTCGGTCTCAGCCAGGGGTTAATCATTTATGCTCCGAGTGCTCTGACCTGCCCTTCTCCCCTTGACAGGTCACTGGAAAAGGGACGCCTTCCAAAGATGGTCTCTACTCTCTAGCAGCAGAAGGGCAAACTTATACACACTCGTCAGGCTCATTGAGTTCATCTTCGCTGTCTTTCCTGTCACCGACATCAGCCTTTGCGGCGTTTTCTTCCGTCAGGTATATGCATCAAGACTTCAGATTTCTTAGGATCACAGAAGAACCTGCTGACACCACCCACGACCCCAAGCGGGGCCCCGCAGTGGTGCCGTCGTCCCCAACGACGAATCCAGCGAGAAGTGGGCCGCCACCAAGGATGACCTCAGCCCAGGGGCTCGGCGTCTCTATGACCTCATCGTCGCCTCCGCATCACCAACCCCGGCTGCGTCTCCACGTTTCCCGAGTAGTGACGTCCGTGCCGGTGACTTCTACGAACCAGAGGCGGCTATTTCGACCGCGACCGCCGCGCTGGAGATATTCCGCGCCATGCCCACAAGCAATTCAGCCACACCCTCAGCGACATCCACAGGCGTCCTTACAGAGGTGCTATTGGACTCTACACTGGGCAGTGCTCCAGCTGCAACCGCAACGGGATGTGGCGGCCCTCCACTCCCCGTTGCTTTTCACCTGCTCGACAGCGGCCATCTCCAATGTTGGAGGTTCAACCTCCACGGCAAAACCCGACAACGCCCTGAGTGGTCTTCAGCTTGTGCTCTAAGCATCATGGTGTTTGGTGCATTCTACACACTGACTGGGGATATGCTACGCCTAATACTTGCTCAGTTGCTCCATATGGTGTGCAATGGCTCGTTGTTAATCCGAGAGCCACCACTCGCAAGGGTTCTCACTACTTGAAGGCCATTGTCCAGTTGAGATCAAGGGATGAGGCGGCTCGGGCTCGTGTGTCCCTGCATGGCAAGTATCTCTTTGAGGATTGCTGCTACCTAGACGTCAAGTTTGCTTTGCCATACGAGTTGGGGTCCATGGCGACATCAATGGAAATTGCATCTACCACCGGCCCGAGTGCTTGTGTGATGCGAAAGGGCATTCCCCACATCGAGGTCGCCCCTGAGGCCGTCAATACTAAGACTGATCCATGCGAGGACATCTTCCTCACCGCAGAGCTGCTAGCCAAAGGATCGACGACTGATCTTAACTCTGGCTATTGTGCCCAGAAGATCATAGAGGCACCCTCTTCCATGGACGACTCGCTCCAGATGGCTCCTGCACCTGCTGCTGTTTCTGTGAGTAACATGGAGCTCACTTGGGTGTCAACAGCCCCATGTTCGATGTGGTCATCCGGTGGCGCAGAAGCTTCGATGGCGAGCAACAACTCCGACACCGACCAGTCCATCATCATCAATGAGGAGAGTGTCGACCTTCTTATTGTCACCGTACCTCGGCATATGAAGCTGAAAGCTATCTCAGTTGGCCTTGTCACCGTTGCTACCTTTCAGAATGGCGGCAACATCTCTCTACAGGCAGTTTCGTGCATCTTCAAAAGGCCTTGTATCTTATTTTATGACCCTTCCCTGATTTACAGTCTGACTGCAGTGGTGTTACGTTCATTTATTCTCGTGGTCAAGTGCGATGAATCAATGCCCTGGTCAATTTTTCAGTTTCGTACAGGTAACACTTACCTTTTATTGCCTTGGGATCCAGGGGCTAGCAAGATTGAGTTATGGCATACGAGGATACTACTTCAGTTGGTTACAAGTTATGAGTTCTGGGACTTGCCGTGTGCTAATGGACAACAATTAATTGATGGTCGCAAGCATCTCGCTGGTGTTGATTTTGCTGTGGCTCTCTATACTCATGATGTCATGGATATTTGTCTCAAGCAACTACAGTTCCAGAACAGTTCTTGGGCCACTTATCTTAAGTTTGGGCAACTGCAGGATGTTATTGGAGCACTAATAGAGATGAAACCCTGTCCTTTTTGGTTGTTTGACTTGGAGTACACTGATGGCAGGAACTTGTTTAGGCGACCATTCTCTGCACATGTTCAGTGGCAACTTTCTTGGTCAAGTGAATTTCTGAAGTTGGCTGCAGCCATATCTGCCACGGCGAAGGTCTCGTTGACGCTAAACGATGCGGCCCTCCAAGCTGCACACAGCTGCCTTATTCTCATTACTACTCTGACCGCCGTCTCCAAACATGACAGTGCCGATCTTATCTCCGCCACCAAGTCACAAGCCTTAGCGACGGTGACTTGGTATTCTTGGAAGAGGCCTCTGCTAACAAAGAACTCAAGCCTTGGCCTTCGTGGGAGATGTCACTGCAGATAAATAACCTCTATCTCAACTGCAAAAAGCTTATATTCGAAGTGCATGTTTTTCTTGCTGGTGATTGAGTCTCAGTCTTGCCATACGACAGATTGTGGCTGCCATTATTTCCCTTGAAGCAAGATAAGTGCAGCAACATTTCAGCTGCTTGTTTATGTCGTCATATGGAACTTCAGCAGTATGAAGTTTGGTCCCAGAAAGTTTTCATGGGCTCCTGACATATGGGCACCTCTCTACTTCTACCATAAGACTTGCAAACGAGATCAAGCTAAAGAAGGGGGGCATGTCCAGCCTGCATCTCACGACATCAATCAAGTTCATATCAGTAGCTTCTACTACATCAGTTATGATAGCTATTTCGACAAAGTCCATGCTGACAATGAGTACTACTACGACACATAACTTAATATCTTCAACATGGTTCATAACCAGGGACATCAACTGCAATGGAATCCTGGTGGTTTTCATTGGTTAAAGGAAAGACATACTGCTGCAAGATATGGCAAAATCGTGGGAATGCAGTTTACCATGGTATTGAACAAAACTTAAACCAAGAAAAAGAAAATCTATCAGCATACTAACCTCTCAGGACAATGCTCTGCAATTGCCTACTTGAAGACACGGGCACGACAATGCTAGCATTCCTGCGGCAGTAGCAAGGAAATATTGCAGCTCCTGATCCCATTAACGCATACATTGTTGAAGAACTGTTCTTGCTCTTTCTCTCTTGGCTCGCAGTTTGGTCTTTGTTGGGAGCTACAGGAGCGGCAAGGGAAGCAACAGCAGCACTTAGCAAACAGGGCAAGCAGCAGCACACTGAACACTCCCGAATCGATGGACGAATCAAGCTCCCCGTCCTAAGTATCGATTATGGAGCCATCCTAGTGAGACAAATGCACCCAATGAAGGAACGGTAAAAGACATTATGAGTAAATGCAAATATCATCTCTGTTAAGCCAGAAAAAAGTGCGACCGATGAGAGTGATCTACCTGTTCTGTTTTGCGGCACGGCAATGCTAGTCTTGTTGCAGCGGTAGGAACTAAACAGCTACAGTGATGAATTGAATATGTGACACACATGCATATGAACCTCCAGTGACAAAACACGGAGGCCAACAATAAGCATGAAAGCTTGCATAAAATGGCTGCCCATATGAAGTATCTGGCCTTCCATAGCAGCAGTGCCGGAATTGGGATTCAGAAAATTCTCCGGATGTACCACCATGAAATGGTGGGCTTGGTTCGGTGAGGTGCACGTCCCCTGGACTGTAGGCACTTGATCAGACATACGGAGGGCGTCGAGGCAAGGCCCTTGAACGGTTGACAAGCATCAATGCACCGATCACTTGGAGGGAGAACAGCTGCAGCAGCCAAGTTTCTGAGACATCCGTCCGTGTCGGAGCAGTAGGAGCTATGCAGTTGGACAAAGATGGCGGTGCAGACGTTCCGTCGAACACGTCGCAGGCGCTTCAGAAGCTGCTTCCAGTTCTGACCATCAGTACCAAGTTATGCTTCCAATGCCGAACACTTCGGAATCAAGCTCCCCTTCCTAAGTATCCAAGTCACCAGTGGACGGTGTTGCTGCCAACGCACTCGCCCAGGCGAGCTAGGAAGGCAAGGGGGTAGCTATCTTGATCAGGCAGCAAGTCAGTCAGGCAGCTAGTAATGGCTTGAACATTCCGTCGAACACACCACAGGCGCCACAGACATGGAGTTCAAGTGAGCAGCTCCGAGATGGGGACCGTAGCCGGGGGCTCGGCCAGCCCTGCCGACGCGCCCCATGAGCTCGCCTGCACGTGCCTGAGGAGACCGTGTGCGTTGTCGACGGCTGGAGGCTGAGGTCGGGCTGGAGCACGCCGCGTCTGAACAAGAGGAGAAGCTAGACGAAGCGGCGGGGAGATGGGCGTGTGCGTGGACGAGGACGAGCACGAGAGCGAGGTGGCGAGCGCGGCGTCTTGGCCGTGGAGGAGGACGCCGGAGAGGTGGAGTTCGGCGGCGGCGGCGCCGGAATGCGGCTAGGCTAGGTGTGGGACTCTGGTGCGGCTCGGCCTGGGACTCGGTCTGGTCTAGTCCGGTGCGGTCCGGTCGGGTCGACCGTTTGGTTTTAGTGGTGCGTCCCACCTGTCAGCTGGCCGGCGAGCCTCCGCCCACCACCGGCATCGCCGGCGGCAGAGAAGACAGAAGAAGAAGAATTTAAAATAACTAGTAAGCTTGCACGTGCAACGCACGTCTCATATCTTCCGCACCCAATGAACGTGTTGACTTGCATAAATTTAATCAACCCACGTTTTATAACAAATAAACATGGCTTGTTAGAATTCAGATGCATCGCAGTGCCCATCTTGGCCTACAAAAATTTGGTGCCCCATTTTATCAATTGATGAATGCTATATTATACAGAATTGTACAATTCTGAGCCTTCTTTGAAAATGTAATAACGGGAAAAGATTTAGTGCAGCTGCAAACGTTACGAAGGTACACGGCAATTTTTTTTTTTTTTTGGAAACAACAGGACAACACTGGCAAACTATCGATAGTGCATTGGAAGTATGCAATATCTATGCATTCTGATGATTACTGAAAAGTATCTTTTCGTCTATTCAGGAATGAAGTCTGAAATAAATTTCCATTTTATTGCCTCTCCCATGGTGGAACTCATCCTGTACTTGCTTTGGCTTGGATCGCTTCATTCTGTTCATCTCAGAGGATAACAGGTAGTTTCTTTGGCACTTGGGTGGGCACTTGCTCTCTGCAAAAGATCTAGGCCCTACCATTATCATTCTGCAAGAAAAAGATCACCCAGAAGTACCATTCGAAACGAAACAAGCTCCAAGTTTTTTTTTTCCGTTTGATGCCTGAAACAGAATAAGAAACGAAATAATCAATGCTGCCGTTTCAACTATAAGTAGGAAAACATCATGTTCCCCAAATTAACCACATCACTTATGTTCAAGTATGACTGGCTTATCAGAAGATATATAGCTTGTGACCTTGGCAAGACAAAGAAAAATAAGACATCTTCAGTAGAAGCCAGTAGTAAGAAAATGTTTGCATAGGTCGTAGCATGTTTTCATTCACCTCAATGACAATGCACTCGCCTACGTTTGGAAAGGTCCAACAATATGAACAATTAAATCCAAACCTTGGAAATGTTCAAAAGTTCAAATCTTTAGTTATGTTTAGCACGGCCATGGAGGAAAATTACGCAATAGTATCAACTGTACACAACAAAATGAGGGTTCTATTATAATCTCGATTACTGGCCCTGTAGCACTTCCTCCAATATGGTTTTGTTGCCAGTACAATTTCCACAAACACAGATTGGTGACTGAGTTTAGATGACAAAGATTCACCTTTCTTCCTGCAGCACTTCAGTTTGGCAAGTCTGCATTACCAAAACAGTACATCCATCAAATTAACAAGAGAAACATTCCCAACTCACCTCCACACCAATTGAAAGGAAATTAATGCATTCACATAGCTTTGAGGTGTGCTTTTCTGAAAAGAAAATGAAGTTGAGTTATAACACAATTTAAAAAATTAAAATAACTGGTAGAGACATGTGACAAAATTCTTGAAATGTTCATAACAGTTGTACTATGAATAACTATACAAAAAGAACTAAATACCTGGATAACATTTATTGGAAAGATAAATAATTGTTTACTTCAAATTGAATTAGCTCTTCGAGGCTACAAAAACATAGAAACTGGTATAGCTCTAGCAACTACAAAGAATATTCCAAGCAACCAAAATTGATAAGTTCAAGACCACTTACTCTCGCTTGTGATGGAAGATACAACTCTGAAACGCACATCTGCAGTTTCCTTATGTCATTGAATATTTGCCTGTCTCAACTTTGGTCAGATGACCGATGCAGTGCCGACCAACAGGGCTCGCAGAAACATTGAGCATTGGCTGCTGCTCCTCCTGAACCATAGTTTCAAATTCCAACAATGATAAATCTGAATTCGAAGCTAAATATCCAGTTTCAGCATGTCAGTGAGTTACCTGATTCTTATGGTACCAAACCAAAGATACGGTCTCACTTTGCAGATATAAATAAAAACTTTACTACCGAACAATGTTTTTTTATAGGTGCTCATGAGGATTGAGGGGTCAGAGGATCAGGTTTCATTGCGATCACAACAAGGTAAAACATGCAGCGTTAAGACCTAAATAGAATTCAGCATACGAAGTTGCCCGGTAGTTAAACACTAAATCCAGGTTCAGTTTTACAGATTTCTTTGATCTGAATTGGCAACAACGCAAGCTTAGATATTAAGCATAGATAGAATAACCAGGAGACTCGCAGATATTTCAGTACCTTGAATCTTTGCATCCTGTCGTCCAGGACTGTGTGGCCGACGTGTTCAACACAGAGGGCTAGTGAGCATGTCACAGTCGCTCGTTGTGGCTGGCGTGCAGCACGGAGGTGGCGGCATCACGCGTGGTGCCCGACAGTGCGGCAGCGGGGGACACTGACTCGCGTGGGTGGCATGTAGTGTGGCGGCACGGGCATGCTGGTCGTGTTGGGACTGTTGGCGTCCAGCGCGACGGTGTGCTGCAGTGCGGCGGCTCGGACCATGGTTGGTATCGATGTCCAGCGCTGCGGTGACCTGCAGTGCGACAGCGCGGGCACGCTGGTGGTATTGGCATGCAGTGCGACGGTGGCCTGCCATGCGGCGGCACGGGCACGCTGGCGTGGTGGAGTGCACCGGCCGGCGACGGATGGAAGGGTTGCGGGCGGGGCAACTGCAGCGCGCGGCGCGGCAGCGGAGGAGCACTGGGAGCCCAGCTCAAGTCGGAGAGGGATGTTGGGCGACGCCGCGAGGGAGGCACGTAGCAGCGGCGCCACAGCTGTGACCTAGGGTTGCACAACCATGGAGGGCTGGATGCCATGGAGTTGCTCCGTCGCATCGCGATCTGGACGACTCCCATCTGTCGTCAAGGATCCGGATGAGGCGGCGTCATGGGTCAGCGGCAGCGCGTGAAAAAAGGACGGGTGATCTCGATCTGGATCATGCGATGATGCGAGACCAGCCAGAATGTCCTCGCGATGGACAGGCGCGTGAATTGCGGGTGTTGAGGGTGGGGAGAACAGAACAATCTCAACCGTTTGATCGATGCACATGAACGGTCAAGATTCGATTTTCCTGCCAAGTTTGCTCTTTTATAAGTAGTGGAGATAAAAATCAAACAGAAAACAGAAAACAGAAAAAGAAAAAGAAAAAGAAATTTCCCCCAAATAAAATCCCCCTCCCTCTTTTATAAATGCCCAAACCTCCCGGCTCCCGCTCCCTTCCTCTTCCCCCTGCTCGAAACCAAAACCAAGAACCTCCGACGCCTCCCTCCGGCCAAGAACGTCAAGACCGGAGGAGCAGGATGTTGCAATCCATCAGGCGCATCCTCTCCTTCGGCTACTCCGACGTCCGCTCCTCCCCGCCGCCCGGTCATGGGCCAACGACGCCTCGCCGGCGCATGTCCTCGCCCGAGCGCGCCAACTGCTCCGACGCCGACGGCGTCTGCCCCTCGGCGGAGGTCGGCGCGACCGTCTCCTCCACGGGTCTCCAGGCCAGGCGACGGCGTAAGCACCAACGCCGCAAGCTGAAGCTCGCCGCCACCGAAACCGACCCCAAGGATGACGACTCGGACCAAGAAAGGGCGGCGGAGGACCTCGACGCCACCAAGGCCAGCGTCTCCGACCCCAAGACCGACGAAGCAAGCTGCTCGGCGACGCTCGACGGCGACTCTTCCGACCTCCTAGACCACGCGCCCCTCCATGCTCCGCCTCCGATCACCCTCTCCGACCTCAAGAACGTGGCCACCGACACCAAGAACGTCGGCACGGCCACGGGCCAAGAACACTCGGCGTCCGACCCGATTCCGCTCCAGCGCGAGCATTCGACGACGACCGACACCGACTGCAAGAACGTCTCCAAGGGACTGCAAGAACCAGCGGCGTCCAACCCGAAGCCGCCCCAACTCGAGCACTCGACCACGGGCATCGTCCTCGACGACCACGCGCCGCTCCAAGCTCCGCCCGTCGACGACCGCGACGGCCTGCACGACGCTGCTCTTAGCGCCGCGGCCACGTCAACCGAAGAGTGGAACACGGTGGTGCGCAAGAAAAGGCGGCCGCCCCCTTCTCTACCAAGGCCTGTCCTCGCACCCGCCCCTGCTGCGCCGCCGCGGCGCACAAGACCGTCCACCTCTGCTTTGGGACATCGTTCCCCTGCTGTCGCCATCATGGGACGGCAGTGCTCGGCCGCGTCGGTGGGCCTTCTCGACGACCTCGACGGAGTAGAGAGTTTCTTCTACAAGCTCTTTGACGAACCAGTGGACGAATGCAGAGCCAGGCATGAGCGGTACATGGCGGCATGCTCCTCCCTCAAGAGCAACCTCACCTACTGTTTAGCTTGTTTCCTCAGAGATGAGAAGGAGTCCGAGATTGGAAATCGCTTCGATGAGGTTGGCATTTTCGAATTGAAATTGTCTAATTTTGCTTGTAACAAAGATTGTGTTGCTGTTTCAACTAACGTTTCTTAATTTCTTTTCAGGTGATAAAGCACATGGGGAGTTCTCACAAGGGGGGACGCTGGTTCAAGTGTGAGAAGAGCGGCTGCTATGCAATGGCAACAACGGCCCAGGACATTGCCCTTCACCACCTCTATACTCATCGCGCATGATATTTCCTAGAGAGTAGCATCATTGGGTTTGTCTCGCTAGTTTTTCAAACTGTGCATTTGATATAGTTTTGCTCATGTATTCTGGGAATAAAACTCTTATTGTTTGTTGAATTGCAATACATTTCATCGGAAAAGTTGGTGCTTTATGAGAAACGGAACATCAATCATCCGTGGTACAAATATTCATTACATACACCGCATTATTACACATGGATAATTAACCAACACTTAGACGCCCTAGCACATTCTAGTTATCTGTAACTTGGTCAATGCAACGATCCATATATAGCCGAAGCTCCTCCTTGCGCCATCTTCACAAAGTCCCAGTAAGATCTCTCCATACAAACCCCTAGAACAAAAAGAAAAAGGCATTCCTTAGCCTCCACAGAAAAATAACAGATACTCATCACAGAAAGTTTCCTAGAGTCAATTACTCAATTTGAACAATATGTTGTGGCAGAAGCGAATCAAGAGAGAAATTACTAAGAGAAGCATCTCACCAAGCGCTAAGAGAATCATATTTAGTTTTCCATGTGTCCACTGAGATGCCTGTTACCCTCTTATAGCCGCAAACTCGTTTATATTGGTCATAGGCAATACGTCGTAGCAAATGAATAGAAAGAATTAGATCAACCTTGCAACACAAATGAAATACAAAAACTATTTGCGTTATGTATGCTGTTTAGAAAGGAATATGGATTTGTAACTTTCCCCGAAGAGGATGTCATGTTATCATCTTCTTCAAGTACCTCACTGTTAATCCCTTCATTATAATGCCCAAAGAAAATGAAATGGAGGTAAAGACACTTCCAAATAAACAGGTGATTCAACAGTCAGGTGCCTCATTAAGTTGACGAGGAACGGAATGCTTCTGTTGAACCTACAAGTTAGTTCTCCTGTCTAACAATGCAGCCCCGAATATGTCGGCACAACTCCTTGCATTCTATGTATCCATAGAAGTAGAAGTACCCAGAACAAAAAAATTATCAGCTTCCCCAACAAAAAAATAGATATCCCATTACAGAAAGGCAACATATGATCTTTTGTGTAAATGCTGCAGGGCATATAGTGCTGATAACATAGTCCCTGCAAACATGCAACTTAAGTAGGCAGTTCATGGATTATGTAACTTAGGAATTAGGTCCATATATCTTTTTAGATAATGAGCTCAGCTCCACATGCAGGATCCACTAGAGAACTGCTCTTGTTTATATTCTGAATGTAAAGAGCATAGGTGTTATGCTGGCAATTGGTATGGAAACACCACCACACAAGAACAGCAATAAAAGCCAAAAAATAGTTAAAACTGCAACAATGATGTTTTAGCCTTGCCAATTGCAGGCAAACACAAGTTACCAGAAGGTTTTGTCGAGAAGAATAGAACGTACTTCCAGGAGGTCAGCACCTTTGAGCATTTGGAGGAGACCTAGAAATTTGACTGAACTAGAGTGCAAAAATCAAGATCATCTGCCGATCATGTGGCTATGATACTACTGGAATAGCAACAGGTCTTGTACAAAAATGTAGCTGGGAGTAATGAAGTAGCAACTTACAGCTATTGTAGCATGAGAAGAGTTCTAGTGCTATACTGTCTTATCATCCAACCTGAACCATCGAGGTCTCGATCTGGACCCGCAGTTGTATCCGTGCCGCCACGGCCAGTTCTGGATCTGCAGATGTATATCTCCACCTTGGTGGCCAAGATGTATGGCCATGATGCGCCAAACAGGTTAGCAAGGTGTTTACGGATTTCAGTGGTTTGTTTATGAGAATCATCGCAACATGGTTTTATTCAGTAACACATTTTATTAAAGTCTCCTGAATTTTGCTCTTGGAATCTACTTTGAACTTCTGTATTCAAGTCCATGCTGAAACTCTGTTATTAAAGACTCGGTTCAACAAGTACTGAAATTTCTAGAACAGCTGGACAGGAAAGCGAGTGTATGATTCAGTAAAACCAGAAGTTATTGTATAAAAAGAGATATTGAGAGAGATTCATTTTTGAAAGTTCAGAGTCTTCTTGGGTTAAATTTGAGATAAACTACAGCTCATTATTTCTTCTAGATATAATGTTTATACTCCATTTTCCTTTCGTGCATATACATAATATCCCTTGTATCTGATAAAATCTGAACCAAGAGAAAGTATGAAACATAATACAGTCTGATGTCTGAATCTACTTTAAGTTCATAAAAAGGATAGATGAATCTCTAGGACTTCAATTGAATTGACATCATTGACCCAACAAAAAAATAGAAACTTCAGTAAAGTTTAGGCTAGACAGGGAAAACTAGAATATTTATTTTCTTTGGAAATTGAGGTGTCCATGACTTTTGAGCATAAATGTCAGGAAAATAATAGAGTATAGAGTTTGTGAAAATCATCCAACAGTGCAACTTAACTTTTCTGGAGCAGATTCAAGAGGACGGACATGAATGGGGCCATTGGTTCAGTTCTAAAAAGGGTTACATTTTGCAGCAGGCAAATTACGAGCTCATGGCTGTACCATTCAGTTCACACGAGAACCAATCAAAATAAGTTCTAAGGTCGCCACTAGTCGCTGGAATTCAATACGTTTGTCATGTACTGTGTTGCCATTATCCTGCACAGCGATCTGCCACCAGTACTAACTGGGAAAGCAGCCCGAATCAGGAGAAGGCAGAAGAGTTGCAGGTAGAATTCCTTAACCCTGGTGGCGCTTTGGGGAAGAGGTTTGGGATGTCTTTGCAAAGAACATGATATTTGTGGGTGCGAATGCAAAAAAACAGCTAATTGACCTCATCTTATCCATTTGTTTGGATCCAATGGTCCAAAACTAACTGGAAGATGGTAGTATTAGAAGCCCTTGTTGCACTGGATCTTCTCATTGTAGAACAGGGCATGCGTCCCAGTGATTTCTGGTGTTTATATTTCATCTTTTGGTAGAATTACAGTACAGCTGATACTGGTATCTCAAGATGAGACAGGTGGTTCTAGAGCCAAGTTAGTAATGAGCTCAGAGCATACCACATATATTCTTATAAGTTTATCTAGGATAATGCCCTTGCATGTTTGTCCCTTCCATGTATGTACCTTGAGCTAAATTATGTAAACGAACTTGGAAGGACATTTGCGATTCTTAGCATAAATCATTAAGTCCATTTAGAAACTTCTTTTTTATTTCCTGAAACTTCTAAAGTTTTTAAGGTTTGCACATGTGACATGTGGGGACTGGCTATCCATTGCGCATTAGGTTTTCATCATATCAGGCCATGAGTATTACAGAAAACCACACAAGCCCGAGAAGATACCATCAGCCACAGCAGTCAGTGCATCATTGATTAACTGTCATGAAGAGGAAATGTAGGCTTGGGCTTGCATGGTATCTCCGTGACATGTATGAGCCGGCATATGAAGTCTAAATGCTAGTTTTTTTGTTAGGCACGACCAAATCGTGGGCCATGTTAGATGGAAGGAATCACCTCAGAACATGTGGTTAAAATCTAAAACTGTGGTTCTACGTTAGACTATATTGAATGTAGAAGATAGTATGTGAACCATGAAACAGAACATATTGGACAGTTTAGAAAATAAAAGCCATTTAAAATATAAGAGACCAGGTATGAAGAACAGAGAAACAGAAGATGCGTCTGTCATAGCATTGGGCCCCAAAATTAGGAAATTTTGCCGGTATGGTCCTATTGGACATTCTCTAATAGCATTTGAGAAGGTAGATACTCAAATAAATATAGTACATTAACTAATTGTACAACCCCATGTTCATCCTTGTGATATTGGGTGTTATCCATATGGGATTTGGCCAGTTGCACCAAAGCTTGGATGCAATTTCTTCCCTGTTGCCATTTTCCAAGTTGAGAATACCAATATCCCGGCGATTATTCTTATACCTCGAAACAAATGCCTCGTCATCAGTGAAATAAACACAGTTTGTCTTCAGCTGCGGATACTCTTCAGCACTAAGGCACTGCGACTGACTACGGCCAAGAAACAACACATGATCACGCAAGCCGTTTATTTTCACAAGCTTTTTTGCTGACATATCAGCTTTATATACCATTATTTTATCAGTCTCTAGCATGATATCTTCTGTGACTTCAGCACCCCTGCAAACTTGCAATAGATCACCACATGGGGCCTGAACAGCATACATCCACCCATCCATCCCCCTGATGTGATTCTCCATCTCATCTGCAATAACATTCCTCGTGAAGGTAGGACCGGTGAGATCAAAAGCATCGATTTGTCCGGTTCTTGTGAACGCGTACAATAGACCATCCATGTGGATGCATTGTTGATAGTCCTCACCCGGCGGCAGCAAGGTCCACTTACAATCACCTACCCTTGCAAACAAAAGCCGGCTGTATGGAAAGAGGGTGACAACCACAATGTAGCTTCCGGTGGACGAATCAGGAAACACAAATGCCCGGAAGTAGAGGCAGTCACGGAGCTTGTCTAGATCATGGATTTCCACATCCAAGTCATCCCACAACTCATATTTACTAATTGCACCGGCATCGTCTAAGATCGGCTTTACGTGCTCAATGGTGATCACGGGCGGGAGCGCTATCTGTTGGCCAGTTATCGGATTAAGAAGATGAAGCTCAGACTTGTCATCTGCGGTAACTAACCAGCCATGGGAGGACCCAATCAGATACCTACTACGGATTGGTGGATCCGGAAGGGTAATATTGTAGACCCTCTTTTCGGCGAGGCTGTAGAGACAAGCTACGTTGTCACCAACAGACTCAGAGGTGTAGAGGAGGCAAGGTGTCTGGCGCCGTCTGTACTGCTCAAGCTGGCTGTGTATGATGGTATAGGCGGAGTGCCAGGCGGAGCAGACAGAGCCAGCGCGTATGAAGTCAGGGATCTCTAGGAGGGCAAAGATATCTATTAATACATCCAGCGGCAGCTCCGGCGAATTTTGCACCATGGTATCGGTCTCCATCAACGGCGAATTTCTGAATTTCATGTGTGAACCGGGAGAAAGAGCCAGCAGCTTGTGCAAAATTCTCAAGTCCAGATGCCCTAAGCTCATTATCCTGGCGACACTACACGCCTCCATTTGGGCAATTGCACAATCGATGCCCTAAGTCTAGATATGGTTGCTTCTGGCGCTACCAAGCAACACTTGATTCAACCGAGTTGGCAGGGCAGCACTTATAGGACAGCTGAACTAACTCTAATAATCCGAGTAGGAGATAGTCCAAATCCGAGTAGGCAGAAAATACGACTATGAGTCCAGAAAGATTCGAACTTCAAATCCGACTAGTTCCTAACTCCTGCGCGCGCGCCTCGGACGGATCCCGGTTCTGTTCCCACAACTAGAGGACAGGGAAAACAAACTAACCAGCGGAAATGTGTAGCCGGGCAGTGCAAAGGCGGAAGACTAGCTGGGGACGGAGGTAGCTTGAACGAAGGCCATTGCCGGCGGCGCCGTTGCGTTTCGGCGTTGCTGGAACCGCCGCGGCTTCGTCGGCGGCGAGCCGCGCCGCCCTAAGTCTAGAATTGCTCGTGAGGCCCCACAAGCGCACCTCCCTAAGCCCACGGGCCATAGCCAGTCCCGCCCGAAGCGGCGGACGGGGTGGGCCAGCCCATTAGCTTCTAGTTTGTACGGATTTTTTCCTTAATTTCCGATTTTCCTCGGTTTTTTTTTTCAGGTTTCTTTGGTTCCTCTTGATTCATTTTCGGTTGTTGTTGGTTTCTTTGGTTTTTGCTGATTTAAATTCTTTTTCAGATTTGATTTTTGTTCTGATTTAAAAAATGATCAAATTATAATTTTGTTACCAGAAGCCCTCTGCAAACGTCCTAGGTAGAAACTTGGCTGAATTTCTCTTCGAGTTGGCTCGCCAAAACATCATTTTGGTAAAATCAAGTCCACCATGTAGGTATGCTATTTTCTTTTGTTGAAGTGGAATCTTAGCAAATGCACTTTCAGAGCCAACAACGGATCGGTTTGGCCCATTCTTTCCATTGTGGATAACGTATTGGGTTTTAAAGTCCTACGTGCCATTGTGGATAACGTATTGGGTTTTAAAGTCCTACGTGCTCTACGTATGGAGGATCGAAGTGGTTATAAGCCTTCTCCATCCGGTGTATGTATCATCCTTAGGTATACTACTTCAAGTACGGGTTCGCTCAAAATAAATTTCTTTTAATTTGAAATTTATTTATTTTCTATGCGTCGTATTTGGGTGTCTTTTGGCCACGAAAAATTGAACCATTGCAAAAGTGTTTTTGGAAAGTCGTTGACTGCTGACGTTATTAACTATCCGGTAACGTCGTTAACCGGCTGAAACCCGTGGTAGATGGTAGGCCCACACAAGACCTGCCAATCATTAAGCAGGTCGGCCCAATAAAAATTGTTGGCCCGGCCCATTTAGTTTACAGGTCGGGTCAACTATTTTTTAGAGAGAATGGGCTGGGTCGCGTGACAAGGTCTGCCTATCCAAAACAATAACTGGACCGGCCAATCTAGGTCGCGGGCCTGGCCAGTTGGCTTGGTTTGACAAGTAAACTGGTTACCTGGTTTGGCCCATTTAAGTCACGGGCCGGGCCAGTTGGTCTGGTTTGAAAAGTCAACTTGTTGTATGGGCCGGCCTAGTTAGCTCGCGGGTCGGCCCAAATATCCTGTTGTGACTGGCCATATAGTTAAGAAAGGCCGGCCCAGATGATGTGGGCATTACCCTTCAGGTACCGAACATTGGCCTACCTCCTCCGGCCCAACAAGGAGCTCACGAGAGTTGCCATAACCCAAGGTGGGCCCGTACGTCGGTTGTAGCAGAGAAAAGATGAAAGGAGACAAATTCTTGACGGACAAGGTGAGGAGACGTCGACAAAGAGAAAGGATAGATTAAATCTTAATGTAATCTAGTCGAGTTCGGCAGGGATCTCGGGATCTGGCCTCCTATATAAAGGCCAGGATAGGGCCTGTCGCTTACACAATCAATACAACCCAGCATACACCAACCCTAGAAACCTTGTCTTCCGGAGAGTTCACCACAACATAGTCTATCGGCTGCCCCATTGTAACCTTTTTCATCATTAAATAAAAATCAGATAAGCAGGAGTAAGGGTTACCTCATCGAGGGCCCCGAACCTGGGTAAATCTCGCCTTCTGTTCGTTTGGTATCCGATGTCTCGTGCTAACTTGCAGGATTCCGTCAACCCTAAGCCCCTCATGGTGGGCATTTCCGAGGAGCCCCCTCATCAATTGGCGCCGTCTGTGGGAAACCTGTTGGTACAAGGCACTTCATCGGCTATTCCGATCGTGTCGACTGCACCTTCACCGGCATCACAACCACCATCGGCTCCATCATCGCCGATCTCGGGGAACTCGATCCGTTTCAGGTCCTTCGAGTTCACTCCTCGTCGGCCTTCTCAGGCCTGCGCGGCGGGATGGACATGACGGTCGGGAACGTCCACTTACGCGTCAGCGCTGGTGGCGTCCTTTGGCTCCCCGACCCGATTACTTCGGGCGCTGCAGCAGCCGCGACTTCATCGACTACTATGTCCACCGATTCATCACCAAACGTGGCCGATCTATCGGCTATTACTCCAACAACCACTGCGTCACCAGTGTCGCGTCCGACATCATCATCATCATCATCATGCCGCACCATGTCCGCCATGTCTGTCGGGTCTGATGACTCTGAGTCATCCGATCTGACATCGTACTACTGCCTGGACTGCGACATCAGACACGAGCTTGGCTCGGACGCCTCACCTTTCGTATGCAGCGTCAAGTACTCCTCCGATGAAGAAAGCATCGACAAACATAACGACGCCGTCCCCTTGACCACGACACAAGTGGATCATCACCAAGTCTGTGTCGTCATCAACCCTCAAACGGGAGTTGAGATCTCTACAGGTGAGCACACCCCGCGCGCCAACATCGAGCGACGACGAGATGGCGAGGCCAGCAACAACAACACCAATAGCACTTTCTCTGTCTCCGGGGAAGAGTGGGATGCTGCTCGCAACGCCGTGGTCAACAACACCTGCCCCCCTGTCAGAGTATCGACACGCACCCTCAACGCTTATCACGTTATTCTCAAGAAGAATTGTTCTCAGTTAACCAAGGAGCAAGCTGATCTTGATCGACATCGGCAGGCAGCCGATCTATCAAGCGAGCGACAAAGGGGGCTATCTTCTCTTGGGAGTGCCTCTAGAAGCAACCAGGGCTCAGGAAATTTTGCCCATGCACCCCCACCTTTCGGAGGTGGAAGCAAGAGAGATCACGTCAAACCTCTCCAACTCCTTCATGATGATGGATACGGCGGGAATGCTCAGGCCCAAAACTGTCGAAGGAGCAACCACAAATCTCGCAAATTATCTGATCCATAATCAGCCGACGCCTGATGATCCGATGGCACCAGTTCATTGGGGTGCCCTGGAAAGCCTCGGAATCATCGACGACAAGCTCATCCCCAGGAAGGAAAAATCTTCGCATCACGGCAATGGTTCTCGACACCGCTCTTCCTCAAAGGACGCTCTCGACGATATCACACAGAGCAAACTCGACAAGGCTCGCCGCCGACACGCCACATGTGATGGCTTTGATAGCGACGATTCTGAAGAAACCAAGAACACGACAGTGAACTTCGCAGTGCTGATTGCCTGAGCCATAAGATTGGAGAGGCGATGCCACCAAAGAGATTCAAGCCAACACCCACTGATACTGCCAAATATGACGGTCAGCAGGAGCCGAGGCCGTGGATAGACGACTACCTGCAGACTGTGATCCTGCACAAGGGAAACCAATTGGAGGCGATGTCGTGTCTACAACCTCAAGGATTCGGCACGAGCATGGCTGAGAGGCCTGCTGAAAGGATCTATCAGGTCCTGTGAAGATCTAGTCGACGCTTTCATCAAAAACTTCCAAGACACATACAAGACACCCCTCGGGATCGAAGAACTACACCATTGCCACCAGAAGCCAAAGGAGTCAATGCGCTCATATATTAGGCGCTTCACTAAACTTTTGAACGATGCTGAAGATGTCTCTGTTGATAGGGCAATCGACGCTTTGAGAGACAGCATCCGACGAGAATCCTATATCGAAGAGCTCGACCGCAAGAAGCTGAAAACTATCACCAAGCTAATGGAGATTGCTAATAGCTGGGCTGATGGCGAAGACCCGAACAATTCGAGCAACCGACGCGATCGTCGCAAGAAGAGGAGCGATCGTCGCAAAAAAATTGTTTCTATGTTATTAAAATAAAAGCTCTAGCACAAAAATAGTAATCCATGCTTCCCTCTGTGAAGGGCCAATCTTTTACTTTATGTTGAGTCAGTTTACCTACTTCTTTATGTCTGTTATCACCAGATTTTGGCCAAATCAGGAGATGGGCCGTAATTGAGATGGGCTTGAAGGATATACACGTGGAGTGTCTCTGAAGCGGCCTTGCGCGAAGAGTTTGGGCTAGATTGCCCGTGTATCTGTAAATTATAGTAGATTGCATCTTAGTTTAGAATTAAAAGATAGAGTTTAACCCGTGCACGGTTAGGTGCACGCCCGAATTAGAAAGTCCCTTGGACTATAAATATGTATCTAGGGTTATTGAGAAAGGAGGACAATCACGTTCACAACAAACACAAACCAGGCGCATCGCCACCCCTTGTTTCGAGGGTTTCTTCCGGGTAAGCATCATGCTGCCTAGATCGCATCTTGCGATCTAGGCAGCGTACGTTTATTCGTTTATCTTGTGTTGCTCGTGCTGAAGCGTTGTTGATGGCGAGTAACACTACTTATTGTAGATGTTTTGGGGCTTGCATTGGTGCTTTTCTTACACATATTTGCTTAGCTATGCAGTCCCTCGATATCTAGCTGCCCTTATACCTATCTAGGTGTAAGGGCAGCACCTTGCTCGTTCGCCGTTTAGTAGATCCAATCCGTTATAGTTGCTCCTTGTTTCTCAAGGATTAGTTTAATATCCGTATGGTTAGGCCTTGCAAACGAGTTGAACGATCCGGTAGTGCGTAAGGTATAGTTTGCTATCTCTAAGAGGGATTGTTCCGGGAATTAACTTAATGTTGGTTTTTAGGCCTCTTTTAGGGTTAGCTTTTTATCACCTTTCGTGTCTATTAGGCTCAACTACGCGTAGGATGTTCCGATCATACGGTGAAAACCCTAAACTGTCGTGGATTGGTTTAACTTTGTGTTGATCAAGCAGGAGCCCCATGTCATCGTAAACCTAACGTGAATCATGGGGCGATCGGCTCTTTGAGCCGATCCACAGGGCAACCTGAGAGCCGATCGGGCTCGTATTTAATGTTTACGTGTCTACCATGCAGGAGACTAATCGAAGCATTCCAACACCTTCCTGGCCAGGTATAGGTCAGGTGGCACGCCCTTGCAACCGCCAGGACGTGTGCCGGAACATTGCGGGACAACGTCGAGGGACCAGGGCCCACCCAGCAGTCTTGGCAGCCTCCCGGCTCTTCGTGTTGCTTAACCACTGCTCGCCGGTGGGTTTTGGCAGGCAACACATTCTGGCACGCCCGGTGGGACGATCTTCTACAACAACCACGTCAACACCTGCATCCGAGATGGCGGAAGAACAGATCAAGTACGAAGATCTGCCTCCAGAGCACAAGAAGAAATATGATGATCTCAAGGCCATCTTCGAAGCCGATCTCATCGGCTCTTTCGAGAAGACCCGTTCGCACGGGATTAGGTTCAAAGGGTTCAAACCCGAAGGCGTGCTTGAAGGGATAGATCTGTCTCTCCCTTCGGAGGACCATACCAGAGCCCTACGCCAGGAAATTAACTATGCTGTGGCTCATTCTCTACATCGGCATTCTGAGAGCCTGGTGAACACTCTTGAGCGTGTTGCGCTTCGTGTGGTGCAAAAAATCATGAAGCATCAGTATTATCCGTCAGGACCTGCTCTAGGGACTCACCAGGGAGAGATACCATTCTACACTAGGCCACCACTACCGTACACGTTGGCAGCTCCACAGCAACAAGGGTCACCGGCGTACGTCGTCTACAAAGTTGGGGGCGATCCTGGCGATTACCAATTCCTGTATGAGCCACCCAAGGAGATCCCACATGGATACGTGTGTACATACATGCCGGACTGCAACAACTGGACGCACGCAATCACATCAGGAGGGATTGCCACAGCAGGAGGGATTGCTGGAGCAGGAGGAAGTTCTGGAGCAGATGCGGAGAAACAGGCGTGGCTAGCTAAATATGCCACCGGAACAAGTCATGAAAGCTCAACCTCTGCAGCTCCTACTGTGGATCAGATCAGTGCAATCTTGAGAGACCAGTTCGGTATCCTGCCGAAGAAGAGAGTAATCGGCTATTCCAAGCCGTATCCTAACGAGTATGACCTGATCCCACTACCGCCTAAATATCGGCTCCCTGACTTCACAAAATTCAGTGGATCAGAGGGGTCTAGCTCAATCGAGCACGTGAGCCGATATTTGGCACAGTTGGGCATGGTCTCAGCTTCAGACCAGCTACGTGTGAGGTTCTTTTCGCAATCTCTCACGGGCCCAGCCTTTGGGTGGTACACCTCGTTGCCACCAGATTCAGTTCGGACGTGGAAGCAGCTGGAAGAGCAGTTCCACATACAATATCATTCAGAAGCTACTGAAGCTGGCATTGCCGATCTGACCCAGGTTCGGCAAAGGCGAGGAGAGACAGTGTCTGAATACATTCAGCGTTTCAGAACTGTCAAGAACCGATGTTATTCGGTTCGTTTATCTGAGAAGGAAGAAGTCGAGCTGGCAATAGCAGGACTCAGCGCCGCTCAAGGATCTGACTTTCCAAGCAGACTACAATTCATTGGCGCACATGGTTCAGAAATTGACATCATATGAACAGCGCCACCCAGAATTGTACCAGGACAAGTTCAAGCGCGTCGCCCTGGTCGAGACGGAAGAAGATGAAGACTCTGCAGAAG
This sequence comes from Lolium rigidum, assembly GCF_022539505.1. Classification (NCBI taxonomy): domain Eukaryota; kingdom Viridiplantae; phylum Streptophyta; class Magnoliopsida; order Poales; family Poaceae; genus Lolium; species Lolium rigidum. The sequence goes on along the minus strand of NC_061511.1, from coordinate 16,932,710 downwards.
ATCAGGAGGTCGCCGTAGCTGAATGGGCTCGGGGGGCAGTACCCGTGTCCTGCAAATGGGTGAAACAACCAGGGCCTGCAAAAGGGTTTGACTTTGATTTAAGCAAAACGGAGCAAATTTTTGATTTGCTGCTAAAGGAAAAACAGCTGAAGTTACCCGAAGGCCACAAAATCCCCACGTTACAAGAGATGAACGGTAGGCCATACTGCAAATGGCATCACACGTTCACCCACGCCACCAACGACTGCAAAGTGCTGCGCGGACAGATTCAAATGGCGATAGAACAAGGCCGATTACTCTTCGGTCAGTTTGCCATGAAGGTTGACACGCATCCGTTTCCTGGCGTCAACATGGTCGATCTTAGTCACTGCTTAAGGAGCGAACCAGGCTTCTCTTTTAATATGAACATGGCAGGACTTGTAGACCGCCATGGCAAGGATAAGCCAGAGAGCAGTCACTCCCGTGGCAAAGATAAAGCGGAGGCCGATCCACGCGACCGGCCCCAGCATGAAGACAGACGTTACTTTACTGAGGAAGAAGTGAGAAGCGTGCGGTATCAACGACCACTCTCCGCACATCTCCTTAACAAATATGAGCAGCAATATGACCGACGTCGGCGCCACGACGTAGATGATGAGAGATATCGTCGGTCTGATGCAGATGACAAGAAGTATCGTCGATATGATAGAGACCAAGAAGGGTATGAGCGTCACGCTAGACGGAGGTCGAGAGAGCAAGAGGACATGGATAAGCATTGGGACTGTCCTTTCTTCAAACACTGCTGGGACTCAGGAATGAGCCGATTGCCAACAATCGAGAACTGCCCAGAATGCAGACGGAAGAGGAAGGGAACAAATGAAGTTTCAGTATTCAAGCGTCTAGGGCCTCTCCCACCTCAGAACAGACGAGCTGAGTCATCTCAAGATGAAGACTTCGAGGAGTCAGAAGAAGAAGTCAGATATCACCGGCCTCGGTGGTGTCCTGATGGACTCAGCCACTCCCAGAAGCGTAGGGTGCAGCGGCTACGAAACTTGGAGGAAGCCGAGGCTCAGTACCTATATACGTTGAGGAAAGCACGACCCGATCTGGCCGTGAAAATTCAGCAAACATTGGAGACAGAGGCACGACCATAGAAGAAAGTGTGGCGCCCCAAGCAGACAAGAGCCGATGCAGAGGCATCGGCTGATACAAACATGGTGTTCATACTCCCGTCAGAGTTTTGCGCTCCAAAAGACGAGGAGGTGTCAGTGGCACAGTTTGACTGCGGTCCACGGCCAGTCATCTTTGAGAAGCCGCGAGATAGAAGCTACAGGCATTTGAAAGCCCTATACCTGAAAGGTTACATCAATGGACAGCCTATCGGCAAGATGTTGGTTGATACAGGAGCGGCAGTCAATATAATGCCGTACTCTATGCTACGACGTTTGGGACGTTCCAATGAAGATCTGATCAAGACCAACGTCACATTAAGCGATTTCAACGGCCAAGCGTCAGAAGCAAAGGGTGTTCTGAACGTAGACCTGACCGTAGGCCGAAAGACCATCTCTACGTCGTTCTTCATCGTTGACAGCAAAAGCACTTATGGTGTCCTGCTAGGGAGAGATTGGATCCACGCTAACTGTTGCATTCCATCCACAATGCATCAGTGCATCATACAATGGGATGGAGATGAAGTGGAAGTTGTTCATGCAGATGATTCGATCGAGATCTCGCTAGCTGCCATGAACATTTGGGATGCAAACGACCAAGAGCCGCTCTCTGGAATTAATGCGGACGGCTGCGAGCGCATCGAAGCTTCAAAAACGGGGTGAGGCTGGTCTTATCCACCGGCCCGACAGAGTAGCAAGATCCAAGTCTATGGACGTGCGTGACGAGGCCGATCCCGACGATCGGCCCCAAAAAATAAAAAGCAAAGGTCTTACCTCAAGCTTGTCACGTAGCCATAGTAGAGAACCAAAAAGTTGTAAACCCGCATTGAACGTTGCAATGAAAAAGGAGGCCGATTCTAGCAATCGACTAAAATTATCCTCACCACATGTGTTAGCCTCTGTGTTAGTTAGCATGGTGTGTTTTGTGACGGGCCTATAGATGGCTGGAAAGCCGATATCTTCAATTACTTGAAAGATTCGGCTCGGGGGGCATACATACAGAGAAGGTATGAGGCCACGAAGTATGTACCCAGGAGGGGACGATTCATGAAATCGATCGGCCAGTAAAAAATTCGAAAATAGAAAAAATTTAAGTACAGCCGATGCACAGCCATCGACTCAAGAGGTACAAGCTGTTACAACAGAAGTACATGCTCAGTGGAGCAGTTATCATTACATGGAGGAGCTCTACTGAAGGAATGCCTCAAGGGCACGGAGTGCGGAAGCACGAACACGATCTACCTCGGCGATCTCAGCCTCGTCATCTTCATCCTGGCCTGTCACCAGCTGCTTGTTCAGGGCGCGGATTTCGGCCAGATCAGTCTTCAGTTCAGCTTTGAGACCTTCTGCTTCTTCGTGGGAGCGGGCAATGAGAGCTTCCTTATCTTGGATGAGCTGCTTGGTTACCCGCACCCTCTCTTCAAGGTCCTGCAACTCCTTTCGCAAGGTCTCCAGTTCAGCGGTACTGATAGACGTGTCAGTTTTTGCGTCCAAAGCTGCCTTTTTCTCATTTAGCCGCTGACACTTGTCTGCAATATCGGCTTCAATGGAAGCTGAGCGTGGCACAAGCCGATTCTCTGACGAGCCAAGGTCACCCTTGACCTATAAGCAGACAAAGTCACCACCGGCCAGAGCTTTACCTGCAATGTTACCGGGAGATGGGGCTGGAGGTCTTCAAGAATGCTCTTTATTCCCTCGGTATCTTCAACCAATGTTTCGATTGAGGAGGAGAGCAAGGCCTGGAGCTGTTGGAGTTGACCATGGGTAGCACTGGGTCCTGACTCTTCGCTTGTTTTAGCAGATGGTTCGATGAACTCAGGGTCGAACGTTAGCAGGTTTGAGAGGTCATAACCCTGACGAATAACAGGAACAACGTCAGTATGCAGCGAAGAAGCGAGGAAGAGCTGAGGGAAGGGAGTATACCTTTCCTAAAACCATAGGAGTGGCTGATGAAGGGGCGATCGGCTCTTGTGTTTCTGCTGAGGGCGTGGCCAAGATAGCGGCCTTGTCGACTCCGCTTTTGGAGGTTGCTAGGTCCAGGGTGGTGGATGGCATCACTACCTCCTTGACTTCCCC
>NC_061511.1:16773243-16929386 GCF_022539505.1 Lolium rigidum | reverse complement strand
GGTAGACCATGGTGATTAGTTTTTTTTTAACCAAAACAAAACATTTAGTTGATTAGCACAGTCCTCTGCTAAAACATGAGAGAGGTCTGAAAAACTTCGACCGTCCATCTAACGATACGGTGCTGAATTGCATCCGTTGGATCGGTCTTCTAGAAGGAATCCGCGGGCTATCCGCGAAAGCGACGATTTGGCGACGTGATTGGCTGGCGTTTGTTTTTCCTTTCAGCGTCTCGCGGTTTGACAGGAGACGGTGAAATACCCGATGGGCTGGCTCGCGCGTGTAGGCCTGTCTAGCCATCGTCGAACGAGCCCGTCTAGGCCTGCCATGCATGCGCTGCTCCAGAAACGCTGAAACGCTGAAACGAGGCGTGCAGATGTGTCGCATGGCAGTGGTAACAGCTCCACGCGGGCGTGTCGGTTGGTCCGATTTTTCCGTCACGCTGAAAAAGGTTTGGGTTCACACGCGCAGTTCTATATCCACGCGCCGAATTAATTGACACACTTAAAACCGTGCGCCGCTTCGGATGTCGTCCTGCGTTTCGATGTGCGGTTAGTGGTTAACACGAAAGCAGCTCACAAGCCCCCGCACCTCACCCATCCACGCCTATTTAACGCCACCATTGTGCTCACTCGTCTCACACTCATCCAAGCCAGCTCCCTTCCCATCTCACCGTCTCCAAATCCAAGACACGCCACATCTCAAGGGGATCGCCACAATGCGGTTCAACGGCCCTACGTTCCGCCGCCCGCAACCATGCCGGAGAGACAGTACCCTGCCGGAGTCGTCTGCGAGAACCAGCTGCGCGTGTGGGCCATATCGAGGTGGAGGGGCCCAACGGAGCTAGCTTCATGCTTCCTCTCTTCCGGCTACCGCCACCTCCCTCCGGACTCGCCAAGCATGTTCGAGCTTGAGAAGTACTACGACGGCAACTCCGGCAACGTCATCGGCCTCTTCGTAACTTTCACCAACAGGTTCGACGCTCACCATCTGCTCGGGCAGGTGTTTTGGTGCGGGTGCGAGTTCATCGCATTCACCAACTACAACATCTTCACCAACTTCTACGCCATCTTCCCCACAGCGGGCAACATGCACTGCCTCCCCTACATCATGCCGGAGGACGACGAGTGAGCCTTCCAAGGAGGAGGCAAGGAGGATGATATGACGGCGTTGTCACTCGGGTTTATCTAGTTTTTATGTGTGTTTTATTATCTAAGTCTTGTAAGGCAGCTATCGTGTCCCTGTCGTGGTTGTGGATGTGTTTTTTTAAACATGCATGGTCCTGTTAAGTAATGATGAAGTGTGTTGGCCAGTTAATCGCAGAAAACATGCATGGTTAATCATGTGATCCACAAACTAAGTAAAAAAACAAACAACATAGTAGAAAATTTGTAGCAATATATCTTGCTAAGAGTACACAACTTCTAAAGCCTTTATTAGTTCTTAAAACCCAAGAGTACAATTACAATACCCAAAAGTATCGCTATAATCTGAAGCATTGACACAATTTCGTTCAGCTTTATTACTATTGTTTTCTTCAGGTGCTTCATGTCCTTGTTTAGTGCTACTTGCTTCTGTAGTTCTCCATCTCCTCCGTTTTCTTCAACCACTTCTCCTTCTAGGGGAATCAGCATAGGTGAGTTTGCTGGAACAATACCCTTCTTCACGAGTAGATCTGCGTACTTTTCAATCCAATACCAGAAGTTGCATCCTCCTCTAACCGGCTAGAAATAACGAACATTAAAGATACGTATAATTTTGGCATAAATCCTGTTGACAATAGACGGGTATTGAACAACATTAAAAACATCTTACATTGTGATTATTGCACTTGACGAAATCGCCGGCGTTGGACGTTGTGGAGGCTGTTTTCCTCTCCACGACGCGCCACCGGCAGCTCGTGCACTTGATCATTGGGAGGGGACCATAACTTGGGTGGCGGATTATAGTGGCCGAGCTCGAGGAAGACATGACTTTGCCGGCGGCACGACGTTCTAAGATGGAGGAAGTCGTAGATGGAGGCGTTGAAGGGGAACTGTAGGGTTTCTACTTTGTTCGTTCCTAATAAAGCGTCTTGATCTTGTGGGCTTGGGCCGCACATAATTAGTTCAGAAAAGGCTAAGCAATCCAACCTAATGGCCCATCCGTTAATGGTCAACGCACCGAGCGCGCAATTACCCCACGTCCTTCGTGCGATGAAGGAAACTACCATAACTTACGCACGATAATCACGAAGATTGGCAGGGTAAGCTCATATTCCACATTTTTTAGGCGCGAGCACTCTCGCCCAACGCCGCCGCCAGCCGTGAGATCTGACTACCGCCGCCTCCCTCCCCATCCCTTATCGGCGAGGAAGCCTCCTCTAGCTGCTCAGAAGACATGCACACATCGAGGTATTGCCTTATTGCTTGTATGCAGTACGTGTTCTTTGTTTGGGATGTTTCTTACGTATGATGCCCTCATAGCTTTTGTGGTTATGATGAGATCATAGGCAGTAATCCATGTCAATTGTTCTTTGAATTTTAGATCTTAACACTTGTTAGTGCAAATTTTTTGTTGAACGCAAATCATCTAAGAAAAGATCCCTTTCATATGTAACATACATATGACTTTAAAAATTATGTTGCATGGCATTATGCTTGCACACAAATTTTGACATTTATCTACTCGTTTTTATGAACGATACGTTGAACATTGGTGTGTGCGATGTGGGTCGTTGGGTGGGGTTTGTCACAAGAATGACCCCAGCTCAGCTATGTAAACTCGCCGAGGCAGATTTAGAAAGCTTGATTCACATGAAGACTATAAGTCCACGATCGTCTATACTTAGGCTCATGTTTAAGGCATTTGACCCAGAGTCAGAGAAGTTCAACTTGCAATTAGATCAACCCTCGATTAGTATAAAAGGAGTCGATGTGGAGGAGATTTTTGGATTAAAGGACAAATCTGCAGATGGGCTTGATATTGACACCATCCTTTTTGAGGATGGGAGATTTGCAGAAAATCAGATTCCACCTCGTTTTCGAACAAGTTAACCGGCGAGTCTCAGCATTGATGGATTGATCTCGGACGCCATCAAGAGCGGATTAGCCGACGATGACTTCCTTCGCAGAGCTGCTCTTGTGGCCCTTGGTACAGTTCTTGCACCAACGTCCACGGAAACAGTTCCGTTGGAGTATTGGGCAATCGTTAAGTACGTGTCGCGGTTGAAAAAATTAAACTTCAATCGTTTCACACGTGATTTTTTGATTACCAATATAAAGAAACCGGGAGGTGAATATGAGAAGGTGCGATGGCCATGCGGCAACCTAGCCCTGCTTGCGGGTATATTTCTCCTCACCACGTCCATTGTCTTAAAAAATCCAAGCAATTTATAAAGGTGTATAACTCGTTGTGCCAACATTTGCGATATATTTACTATGAAAAAGTGCGCCCAATTGGTTCACCATTAACGTCATCAAGGCCGTTGATGAGGAACTGGACAGAAGAAGAAGCGAAAAAGAGAGACAACGTGGATTACAATGATGGACGAGGAGTAGGCTTGGTAAGTTTTCTTTTACTCATGTACTATTATGTTCATCATTTCATGTGGACTTACATCATCATTTCATGTGCATGCCTTCTAGATTGACGACGACATATACTGCTAAGCACGAAGGGAGGTGATCCACACACTCGACGTTGTTCCAAAATCAAAGAGGAAGCAAAGTAAAAGAGCTAAAGCTGCAGCTTCTAGCATGAAGACGGCAGAGTCCAGTGGATGATTCAATAATGGAGGTCATGTTTGAGCAGGTTCGACTAAACCGACCAAACACATAGACACAACAATAGAAAAAAATATGGAGAAATGTGCAGACGCATCTGCTCAGGTGACATGGACTATTTTTTGTATGCTTCTATCTGCTGAAATGCATGTCTACACAACGTGTCATTAATTACCTTCTGAATTTTGTTTTGCAGAAACTCCTAAAAATGCTTAACTCGAAGGGAGTTGCATACGGAAAGCGAGCAAGGCTGACATGTCCGATGACGAAGATCGGGAGGAGGAAGCCAAAAGGAAGGAGTGGCCTCCACACCTAGCCATGGCGGCCTTCCGCCTAAAGATTTCATGGACATGGACGTTACCAAGTCGGACGGCGAGTGCATCATGGTTGAATTCCGTTAAGGATCAACATGACGATGAATTGGAAGATGCAAGTAAGAAGAGTGAGCCGGTGGAGGATTCGAACTTCGTGACACCCACCGACAAGAAGAAGACTGCTAGTGCTGGGTACACGACCCCGGCGCCTAAGCACGGAGATACTCTCGAAGTGCCCATAATCATCGACGACAAGGCTACTCCTGAATCATCCTGCTCGGGACCTATTGATTTAACTCTTCCAGATGCTTCAGAAGAATTTGAAAGCTTGAACACGATCTGCCGCAAAGCGATACAAAGTGGGAAGAAGGAGGAGAGAAAGGATGATGTATGTGCGAAAAAAGAGGAGAGAAAGGATGATGTATATGGGAAAAAAGAGGAGAAAAAGGATGATGTCTGTGGGAAGCGCGGACGCAAACCTCCTCGCAAATTAAGTTCCCCAAGCATTGTGATGACCTCCAAATGTCCTAAACGGATTCGACGTACGATCGAAAAGGTATATTTTGTGAAATATTTTGCACTATATCAAGTATTCATGTTCACATAATTAACTATGCTTGTCTATAGGTCCTGAAGCTTTGTTCGACAACGAATATGCCACGGATGGATCAAATCAGCTGACACCGGAGATAATTGACGCAGCTGTCGAGTATATTCGGATAACAATGAGAAGTACAAAAAAGGGCCGATCTGGTAAGACTGTGTACGAGAATGCAGACGGGGCTAGGGCGAGTGCTGAATTTCTTAAACCTATCCTTGACGAAGTGGATGGCTGTGCGGTGTCTGTAAGTCCAACAACCGATGTCATTCTTTTATTTCTCCTACGCTTGAATACATATGTGCTCCAGAGTGATCAACTGTTTGAATTATATGCAGGTCATTGAGTGTTACTTGGGTGATCTTAGATTAAAATTGAAGGATAGAATAATTTGCCCTGCATGGAGGGCAAATTCTATGGTCGAACGTAAACCTAATAGGAAGCACTGGAAAAAAAGTAAGAAACTTGACACGAAGGATATTACAGAGATGTCAGGTTGCTACGCAAAATGCGAGCTGGAATATTTTGCCACAAACAAGGTAATGATGTCTTGTACATTATTAACTGAGAGGTTTCAAAATTAACTATTAATGCATTAATTACTAACTCTGTATTTTTGGTAGGCTTATTTCTCGGTTAACATCTCCGGTTGCCACTGGGTCACCGTCGTCATGCATAGTGACAAGGAGGAATTTCAGGTGCTAGACTCGTTATGGAGCCTTGATCAGAGCAAGCGATTTGTGGAAATTCTGGTATGACTTTTGATCACGGAATGTAAGACCACCTTGGTACTCAGTGCACTGTACTTAAATTTTATGCTTCACAGAGAGAAGAAATCTATAAGGACATCGAGTTTGCGAACAATGAGTTTATGAGCAAGAAGTATCCAGACGTTTCGAAATGGGAAATTAAAAGCTATCCAATACCAAAGCAAAGAGATACGTGAGTACACCGTTAATCTTATGCCATTACTATTGATGCCTATTGCCGATAGTTTTCCTCCGATCTATATGCAGGAACTCATGTGGACTCTTCCCGTTAGCATGTATGGAGCACTCGGGATGGAGATGAACCGACGGCCGAATTTTCGCAGGTTACCTCTGATCTGTAGTATATTTGTTACAAACATGTTTATCTCCCGCAATTCTAAACTACATAATAATTGTTGCAGGAAACGATAAACAAGAACAGGAATAGGACTGCTGCCGAAATTATAATGGCACAATCAAACCTGCTCGAGAACACGAAGAAGGCTGTCCTAGATATCGCGGCGAAAGCTCGTGCGTGAAAACATTTAGTATCAAATATTATTTCCACTATTTGTAATGCAAGGGTGGATTTGTGTCCGGAAGAAGGTCTCATAGACCTGTAGAACTTTTTTACTTTGGGGGGTAAACTTATTTGGGGTTGTGGTTATTTGTGGCACAGTGAGATAAGTACTTTGTTTATTCATGTACTTTCAACCTTTCGCACATTCAAACGAGTAGCACACGACATGACATAGAAAAGTAATTCAACCTTTCGCACATTCAAACGAGTAGCACACGACATGACATAGGAAATAGTGGGAAACATAACAAACACATGTTAAAACTAATGGAAACTAAAACATGACCATCCTCAACAACTAGCCCCGGCAGCTTCACCCCCATCGTCAACTTCACTCCTCCTCCTCCTCGTCGTCGTCGAAGTTGTAGGGAAGGGTGTGCATCATGTTGTGTGTGGGGAAGTGGCACTCAAAGTTTGTGTAGACGTTGAACGTAGTGAATGCTATGAACTCGCAGCCGCACCAAAACACTTTGCCGAGGAGCTCGTACGCGTCGTAGCGGTTGGTGAAGGTGACTGTGAGGATCAAGAGAAAGGCGCGCGTGTGGTCACGGGCCTCGTCGAGGCGAAACATCACCGGCGCGTCCGAAGGGAGGTGGGCAAAGCCGGCGGTGAGGAACGCGCGGGCGAGCTCGACCGGTCCCCTCCACCTCGGAGATGGCCCACACGCGGAGTGTGTTCTCCACGACGACGCCCGCCGGGTAGCGCCGCTCGGGCACGGTAGGAGGCCGACGGAAGACCGGTGCGTTGAACTGCATCTTACCGGTGCGTTGCAAGGTGTTGGGTGGGGATTTGCTTCAAGTGGAGAATACTATATGGACTGTGTGTCGCGGCGAGTGGAGAGGAAGAGACGGGGGTATAAATAGGCCAGATCGATCAACGACGCGCTGTTTCCCTGTCCGCGTAATGGGTTGCGCTTGTGTATCCGTGTCAATGCGGTGCGTCTGAATCAGTCTTCCTTTATTGCTCTGAATCGGCGACCGTAAATAGCTTGGCTGCGTCGTCTGCCTCGCTGAGCGCTCGCATATGCATGCACATCTGACGTGGTGCGGCGCATGCATGGAAAAGTCTGCGACGGGAGCTAGCCTGCATGGTGCGGCGCATGCATGGCGAAGTTTGCGACGGACAAAACCGTGCACCGACGCAACCCAACGGTCCAAACCACGTCTCCTCCCTATAGATGGCGTCCATCCAACGGGGTAGAGCTAGGTATTGTAGGGCCCGCCTGTAGTCGCTTCGACCGCCACGTTAATGGCGATTCCTCGGCTCTCGAGCGCGGCCGCCGCCCACCTCTGCCAATGAAGTTATTGGGGACGCCACGCGTGCCCAGCGTCCGCCGCCCACCTCTGCCAATGAAGTTATTGGGGACGCCACGCGTGCCAAGCGGCCGCCGCCCACCACACGGTTGCTCGCGGCTTTATATAGGGCGCTCGCTCGGCTACATCATCTCCTCGCGCGCACAAACCCTAGCCGCCGCACAACATGCACCGTAGCGCAGCATAGCTACCCACAAGCCCGCGAGGGAATCCATGGCTGGTTCTGGTGGCCGGCGAGGCGGGCGAGGCCATCGAGGCCGCGGGCGCGGTCGCGGTCGCCGTGGCCGTGGACGGCAAGCTGGAGCAGCATCACCCAGCCGCTCGCCGTCGTCGTCTTCGGAGGAGGCGACGTCCTTCGAATTCATCCTACGCATCGACGATGACCCTCTCGGCATCAAGCGGCTTCCGGACAAGTTCGCCGATTTCGTCGATGGCGTCGAGCCGGCCGAGTTGCACCTACGGGAGGCCTGCCGCAACTTTTGTCGATGGCGTGTCGAGGTATTGTTCGACGGGCAGGGCAAGATGTACCCGCACACCGGCTGGGACAAGTTCGCCCGCTACCTCGATCTCGAACCAGGCTGCCTCGCTCACCTTCTTGTACGAGGGGAATGGCGACATGGTCGTCAAGGTGTTCGACGGCACATCCTGCCGCAGACACTACCACATCAGTGAGTCAAGCTCGAGCGCCGACAGTTAGAGACTTTCGAGTGTTCTTTCTTTGCAGCGAAAATGGGCACGAGCCAATAAAACCACTAGTGTACGTTTCCAGCCTGGGTGCCTGGGAGTGTTCTTTCTTGGCAGCGAACACAGGCAACACCCGAGGACAACACTAGTTAGGTTTTCTCATTTTGCAATGTTCTAATCTTGTTTTAAACTATGTAATCGTTTGTGTAATGTTCACATCTGTGTTTAAATGAAAAAGAGAAAAAAAAATAGGTAAAAGTTATTCGTTTGCGAATTTTTTTATTTATTTGAATTTTTGTAATAATAAACTTTTAAATTTCTGTTAAATTCAGTCGAAAAAAGTTGACAGATAAAGCCATGGCCCATGAGTTCCCTCCCGCGACCAATATCCACAACGTCGCACGTTATTGGGCCTAGTACAAATCGGCCTATTACCAGCCCGAAGTGTTCCCCGCGTGCATTGGCCCTGTCTGACGGCCTAACTGAAAGTTTTTTAATTTTTTTTAAGTCTGCAGCACATTATCTGGTTAAATTCAAAAAATTTAAAAAAAGTTTTAACCAACGGATTATGTTCACAAAAACGTGTGAGATATTGGGTAAAAAAACTGGATTTTATTTCGTAGGTCGAAAAATTGACTAGCTTAGAAAAAGTGGTTTGATGTAACCCAAACGGTTCCATTTCTAAGAATGTGGATTTTTCGACCTTCGAGAAACGCTCCAGCAATTTTTGCACACACTCTCGTATCCATTGTAAGACGAAGTGTGAAGGTTTTTTCAATTTTTGAATTTCCGTGAAAATAAACTATTAAATTTCAGTTAAATTCGAGTTCAAAAGAAAACAGAAGAAAACTAGAGAACCCTGATGGATGGGCCATGAGTGTTCCTTACCCGCGTCCATGCTCCACGTTAATGGGCTTAGTACAAACCGCGTTACATGTCTTTCGGCCTAACTGATAAGTTTTTTAGTTTTGATTTCAATAAATCTGCAAGCAAACCTGGTTAAATTCAAAAAATTCAAAAAAAGTTTTAACCAACGGATTATGTTCACAAAAACGTGTGACATATTGGGTAAAAAAACTGGACTTTTTTTCGAAGGTCGAAAAATCGACTAGCTTAGAAAAAGTGGTTTGATGTAACCCAAACGATTCCGTTTGTAAGAATGTGGATTTTTCGACCTTCGAGAAACGCTCCAGAAATTTTTGCACACACTCTCGTATCCATTCTAAGACGAAGTGTGAAGGTTTTTTCAATTTTTGAATTTCTGTGAAAATAAGCAATTAAATTTCAGTTAAATTCGAGTTGAAAAAGAAAACAAAAGAAAACTAGAGAACCCTGCTGGATGGGCCATGAGTGTTCCTTCCCGCGTCCGTGCTCTACGTTAATGGGCTTAGTACAAACAGGCTTATTAAATGTTCGGAATATTGTCCAACTATCGCGCCTAGCACTGCGTGCCGGCGTTAATGAGCGCCACCGCTCCCGCGGCTCACTCTGGCCTATAAAAAGGGCCGCCTGTCATCGTCCCTCTCACACACAAACCCTAGCCCAACCCTAGCCGCCACCATCTCAACAAGAGTCGACGCCATGGGTGGGAGAGGCGGAGGCCGAGCTCGCGGTCGTGGTCGTGGCCGCGGCAGAGCTGCACGCTCGCCGTCGCCTGCCACACCGTCGGCTTCATCGCCGGAGATGGACGTTGAGGGGCCCGTGCTGTTCGAGTTCCTCCTCGTCCTCAAGGGCGACCCACGCGGCATCCAGAGGCTGCCTGACTCCTTCGCCGTCTACGTCGCCGGCGACGACCGCCCGGGCACGATGCATCTGCGGGAGGCTTCGTCCGGCTTCTACCGGTGGATCGTCGATGTGATCTACGACGCGCGCGGCAAGATGTACCTCCACATCGGCTGGGAGAAGTTCGCGCGCCGCCACAGCCTCGAAGCCGGCTTCATCCTCCTCGTTCTCCTATTTTGGCGACAGGACATGAGCGTCAAGGTCTTCGACGAGACGCGCTGCCGCCGGGACAAGCACGACAACCACGGCGACAACACCGACGAGGAGGAAGACTGATGAAGAGTGTTGTTTCTTCGCAGCGAATACGTGCATCGAGGTTTTTGTCTGTTCTTCCTCGCAAAGAACCAACAGGGGCACCGTCACCAGCTGGATTTTCCAGTTTCGGTGACTAGGTGTGCCCTCGAGTGTTCTTTCTTGGCAGCGAACACATGAAACCTTCGATGCACGGCCTAGTTAGGTTTAGTTTTTTTGCAATATTTTTTGTTTGTGTCAACCATGGTTCAAACTATGTATTAGTTTGGGGAAAACCATGTTCCTAATTATGTCTTCGTGTAAACCACGTTCCCAATTATGTATTACTTTGTGGAAATTGGAATAAGAATGCCAAAACAATGTTGAAATCTACATGAATAATCTGGGGTATAGACCATGGTGAGTTACACCCAAACACCCCAAGTATAGGGTTTTAGGCCAAAACATGCATTTTTGGGGCAAATCAAGTGGCTGGGGATGGCAGGGTGAGGCCACATTTGGCACATGGATGCACCATTGCATGCCCCACACTCCTACCCTTTGCATCTACATGAATAATATGGGGTAGACCATGGTGAGTTGCACCCAGACACCCCAAATATAGGGTTTTAGGCCAAAACCATGCACTTTTGGGGCAAATCAAGTGGATGGGGATGCCAAATCAAGTGGATGGATGTGGATGAGGATGGGGTTGCCAGGGTGAGTCCAACTGAGTGCATGGTTATTTCATGTGAGAACCCTAGGAGACTTAACACGTAATGGGATATGGTCTATTTAGTCAACGTCGAAATAATCACAAGTACACAAATACTCCCTCCGTCCTGAAATAGTCTACATTCTAGCTCTAAAATTTGTTCTGAAATACTCTACATTCTAGCTTTTAGTCAACAACAACGGTGGAAACGAGATGGTTTTACTCTCTTTATTGGATGTTGTTATTTTCAATGTAGTTTGGATTGGTTGTTCAAATATCTAAGTAGTACTAATAAATGCACTACTAATTTGTTTTATTTTTTCTAGAATGTAAACTAAATCAGAACGGAGGGAGTATGTGACTATTTTTTACCTCAAGCTTATATGTGACTATTTGTTAAGGGTTCACAATTCTACCAATATGTGACTATTTTTTACTGCTTTCTTACCCGTAGCTTCTATGTTAATAAAACTTGTTGATTTTAGCTAACATCTCTACGTGGCAATGACTTTGTTATCGAGGGATTGAACAAGATTGGCTACGGGGACTGAGCTGTCTATGTGAAAAACAATCTATGCATGAGAATACCAAACAAGGCATTCATGCATAACAGTTATAACTAGCATTTATCTAGATAAAAGAATAACAAACAAGGCATTCATGCATAACAGTTATAACTAGCATTTATCTAAACAAGGCATTAATGCATAACACTGGGAGATATAATAAGTTCTTACTACTAAGACATTCCATAAGTAGAACTTAAGGTTCTACATACACACATTAAACCTAAAAGTTCTTAGTTATCCATTACAACCGAGACGTGACATAAGCTCAAAGGGACATAACATATATACGGCGGCGAGGCATCGGGCTGAGGCATGCATGGTAGGTTCACATGTTGCGACGCCTCTTGAGGATCCTGCCGGAACGGGGAAGGCGCGGACCCAGCGAGAAACCTTGCAAGTGCCTCGTGGTCCGCCTTGCCCTCGCCACTCGGGGCGCGCGTGGCGAGTGTCCATAGCATGCATCTCAAGGGAATTTAGCAAGTCGTCCTTCACCTTGCAGGGACAGAAGGGGCAAGCATGCCTTCCCCTACGCACTGTCTTCGGAATCCGAGTCTCGAAACCCTTGACCTGCCTCTGCACGTAGGACTCAAAGTTGTCCTCGTCGACGTCATCATCTGTGTTGTACTGCAAATAAAATTAGTTAGTCATGTGCTTCATATATACATGGAAGGACAGTAAACCAATACAAGGACAGTATTCATTTTATTGAACAAAACAGACAACACATGAGGAATAATCGTACAAGAAAATTAGAACCGATGAGACATTGGATATGCCTCACCTGGAACATACTTCATGTGGAACATAGAACTATTACAATTGGTCGCCAATGATGAGAGGTAGCTAACAATAATATGAGAGGTATAGGTAAAAATTCCCATCATAGTACTACAGACAAATGTGTGTTCCTTATTAGCTTTGCAGGATCAGGGTCACAGCACCGAATTGGCACTGCCCATAGATTCCAATTTTTCCCCATGATTCGTTGTTTGTAAATTTTGTTTTCCCAAAGTTCATTTATACATACATTTCATGCCGTGACAATTTCTACAAAACATTGTTCGAAAAAGAAACCTTTCACTTTTGAACCGCTCTAACCAATCAGCAGCTTGTTTGTTATGTGATTATAGGACGTGATTAATTAGCAAATTGAATGAAAGCATGCCTTATTTGTTATGTGTTTTGGAACAAATAGTTCTTCACTGAAGCCCAGAATAAGTAGCCTTATTTGTTATGTGGTTTCTTAATGTTGTTTATTGGTTACTAGCATGCACAACATTTATAAGCACCTAAATTAAAGCATCTTCTTGATTAATGAGAAAATTATTTGACAGAATACGGCACTTTATTGATTAATAACTCATATCAATAGAAAGGGTCTTCCGGATGCAAGTCGGAGCATATAATTGGAAATAAAACCTAAAGACGCTAGATTACAGGATCTAGCTAAAATCTGTGCCGATTAATTCATAATTGGAGCGTTTAACATGCTAAAAGATGCAACAGAATAGTCTGCAGCATTAGGTTGATGCCCATTACCAACATTCCCACCTGAGACCGATCATGCACAGTGGAGTTTAGTCGCTGGATCAAGGACAAGCAATCAGTGACGAACACGCATTTGAAAAACCCCTATGTCTAGTTATCAGCAGAGATTGTCGAACAGCCAAAGCTTCTGCAATCTCCGGAGAGGTAAATGATTGAACGAATGAGGGTTTTTTTTTTACAGAAAGATCAAGGTCTCTTCAAAACCACGCGCATCCGCTTATTTGTGGACGGAGGGAGTAGATCTACCTCGCAGGGCTCGACGAACTCGCGGACACAGCAGCGGTTACCAGATCGACATAGCATCCACTCGCATCTAATACATCGACATAGCAGCGGTTACCAGATCTGAGAGGGGAGACAGAGCTTTACCTCGCAGGGCTGGACGTACTGGCAGGCTTCGTACAAGGCGTCGATTTCCTTGTACGCCGCCTCCCTCTCCGCAGCAGCCACCGCAGCAGCCACCGCATCAGCGCCGCCGCCCAGATCAGCACCAGCCGGTCCCGCTCCGCCATCCACCACCGCACCAGCAGGCGCAGCCGCTCCCGCTCCCGCAACCGCTCCCGCAGCCGCTCCCGCATCCGCTCCCGCTGCCGCTCCCGCTGCCGCTCCGGCTCCCGCTCCGGCAGCCGCCCCCGCAGCCGCAACCGCTCCCTCTCCGCCGTCCAAACCAGCATCAGCCGCGGCCAAGTTCATGTCCATGTCCGGATCTGTGCTTGGACTAAGAAATGGGAGTGGAAAGAGAGGCTTTGGTCGAACTAGGGTTAGGGTTTGCTCTCCTCTGCTTTTTGCCAGAAATGGCGATGGTGGGGAGGGGATGAGGCCTAGTGGGGTTAAAATAGGCGACTCTTTTGGACTGTGCGCGTGGGCGTGGACCCTTGTGTGGACCCGTGTGTACGCGGAAGAGAAACGGACGGTAGTGTACGCGGAAGAGGTACGGGCGTACGTGTACGCGGAAGAAGTACGGGCGTACGTGTACGCGGAAGAGGTACGGGCGCGTACGTATTCTCGCGGTGATACGCGTACCCCCTCGGCTAACGGGTCCTGCGGGTTTTGGAGCGGGCATTTCTATACCCGAATCGAATTTGAAAAGACGATCCTGCCCCTCGCCGCGGAGTAATCTGGGTCGTCCTTGTGTTCTGCTCGAGATAACCGTTCGCGTTGGGGGTCTATGGAAGCACTCGCCGTAGTCAAGCACCACCTGCACCTCGAACAAAGTCGTCGTCGATCGAGCGATCTCCCAGAGAAGCAAGCAAGCCTAGGAGAAACGAGAGAATGGCGCAGACGGCGGTGAAGGTGTACGGGTGGGCGGTGTCACCGTTCGTGGCGCGTGCGCTGCTGTGCCTCGAGGAGGCCGGCGTCGATTACGAGCTCGTCCCGATGAGCCGCGAGGCCGGCGATCACCTCCGCCCGGACTTCTTGGCCCGTAACCCCTTCGCCCAGGTGCCCGTCCTCGAGGACGGCGACCTCACACTGTTCGGTACGTAACCCTCACCCACCAATCTTTCCATTAATCCTTCAAGGAAAGCTCGTACCATCAATCTGGAATATCCTACGCAGAGTCGCGCGCGATCGCGAGGCACGTGCTGCACAAGCACAAGCCGGAGCTGCTAGTCGGGGACGGCTTGCCGGAGGCGGCCGCGATGGTGGACGTGTGGCTGGAGGTGGAGGCAGCACCACCCCCCGACGGGCGCCATCATGGTGCAGTGCATCCTCACCCCGCTGTTTCCCTAAATCTCAACGCTACGAGTGAGCTCAAGATCACAGAGAGAAAGAGAGACACGAGAGGTTTTTTGGTGCTGTGTTCAACATCATCAGCTTTTCTGTTTTCCCATCCTTTTATTCAGCGATTAATGTACGAGGCCGAGCAACGCGCCCCACGACTTGATCGTGCCATCCCACGATCCGAGCGACGCGCTCAGCAAGCTACGACTAAGTCCAGTCAGCGTCTATCACGCAAATATTCCGGATACTAGCTACCAAGACTGACGAAACTGACAGAAGAAGAAACCTAGCTAGTACTGATACAAGGACGACAGGGTTTAAGCTAACACTGATACAAGGACGACAGGGTTTAAGCTAACAATCTCCCCCTCAACCCTGTCGACCAAGCTTGACATCGACGATCCCCACTTTGTCTCGAAGCTCCTGAAAGCGAACTCGACCAAGTGACTTTGTCAAGATGTCAGCTCTCTGATCTTCAGTCCTCATGAACTCAACAGCAACCTCTCCCTTCTCCACTCGATCACGGATAAAGTGATACTTGAGATCGATGTGCTTACTTTGATCATGGAGAACTGGATTCTTGCACAGCGATATGGTGGACTTGTTGTCGATGTAGAGGACGAATGGCGCAGTTCTCTTGTTCAGCAACTCGCCGAGAAGACGGGCCAGCCAAATGCCCTGGCAGGCCGCGGTCGCCGCTGCTATATATTCTGCCTCGCATGAGGACTTGGCGACCACTGACTGTTTCTTCGATTGCCAGCTGATCGGACTCTCTCCAAGGAAGAACAAGATCCCTGACGTGCTCTTCCTTGAGTCCACGTCACCAGCATGGTCAGAATCACTGAATCCAATGAGTGTGGCATTGTCTCCATAGCGATACCTGCACCCAAAGTTCAGTGTACCAGCGATATACCTCAACAATTGCTTTACTACTGCAAAGTGATCGCTCGCCGGTGACTCCATGAATCTGCTCAAGTACCCCACTGCGTATGTGATGTCAGGACGCGTGTGTGTGAGGTAGCGGAGGCTGCCAATTATGCTTCGATAGAATGTTGCATCCACTGGCTTCTCCTTGCTGTCCTTCGACAGTTTGCACCGAGCTTCCATCGGTGCTTGAGTGGAGTTGCACCCCTCCATCCCTGCCTTCTCAAGTAGTTTGGAAGCGTAAGCAGCTTGACAGATGGTCGTGCTCCCCCGTTCCTGCTTCACCTCGAGTCCCAGGTAATAGCGAAGGAGGCCAAGATCACTCATACTGAAGAGCTGCTTCATTTCTTCCTTGAAGTACAGTACCTCCTGCTCAACTGCTCCAGTGATCACGAGGTCATCCACATAGACCCCGACGAGGAGGAGTGTATCTCCAGATCCTCGAGAGTACACGCCATGCTCAGATGCACTGCGGTTGAACCCGAGCGACTCCAAGCTTGCATCCAACTTGGAGTTCCACGCCCTCGGTGCTTGGCGTAGGCCGTACAGCGCTTTGTGAAGCTTGTAGACCTTGTGCTCATGTCCATCTGCAACAAAACCTGGCGGCTGCGAGACATAGACGGTCTCCTCCAGTTCACCGTTCAGGAACGCGGATTTCACATCCATATGGTGCACTCCCCAGCCGCGTTGTGCAGCCAACGCGATGATCAGCCTTACTGACTCCATCCTTGCCACATGTGCGAATACTTCATCGAAATCCACCCCGGCTCGCTGGACGTAGCCCTTGGCAACGAGTCGAGCCTTGTGCTTGACAGTGTGGCCTCGCTCGTCCTTCTTCACCTTGTAGATCCACTTCAATCCAATGGCACGGTGCCCAGCTGGAAGTGAGGTGAGTGTCCAGGTGTCGTTGGCGTCAATGGACTGGAGTTCATCCAGCATCGCACGTCGCCAGCAGTCCTCGCGTTCAGCTTCAGTGAATGAGGTGGGCTCTTCTCCTGCCATCAGGTTCACGGCTTCGTCGTCAGTGTCCTCTTCCAACTGAGGATGCTCCGCCTGCGGTGGCAGCTCGCTCGGCGCGCCAAGCAGGTCGCGCACGTGTCGGTAGCGGTGCGGTACCGAGGGACTGTCATCCGCATCAAGGGCGTCCGATCGTGGTGTCGGTGGCGTCGCGAACTGGACAGGCGCTGGAGAGAGACTCTTGCTACAGGAGCCTCCTCCCCCTCCTATCGGTGATGGTGGCGTCGTCACCGGAGTGGCTGAGGTAGGTGTCGCAGGAGTGCCGGGGCGCGGCGCTGCTTGCCGGGTCGCCACGGCTCGCGTGATGTATGCAGGATACTCCACGGTGAAGGAGCTGCTGGACGGGGCTTCTCCTGGCTTCTCCCAGCTCCACCGCGCATCTTCGTCAAAGACAACGTCTCGCGAGACATGTACGCGCTTTGTGGTGGGATCGTACATCTTGTACGCCTTAGAGCCCTCCGCGTATCCCACGAACACCATCGGGGCATGAAGACCCACAAGTATAGGGGATCGCAACAGTCTTCGAGGGAAGTATTACCCAATTTATTGATTCGACACAAGGGGAGACAAAGAATACTTGTAAGCCTTAACAGCGGAGTTGTCAATTCAGCTGCACCTGGAAACAGACTTGCTCGCAAGAGTTTATCAGTAGCAACAGTTTTATAGCAGTAGGAATAGTGAAATAACAGCAGCGGTGAAATAAAGACAGCAGTAGTGATTATAGTAAACAATAGGATTAAAATACTGTAGGCACAGGGACGGATGAACGGGCGTTGCATGGATGAGAGAATTCATGTAACAATCATGGTAGGGCATTTGCAGGTAATAATAAAGCGGTATCCAAGTACTAATCAATCAATAGGCATGTGTTCCATATATAGTCGTATGTGCTCGCGATGAGAAACTTGCACAACATCTTTTGTCCTACCAGCCGGTGGCAGCCGGGTCTCTAGGGAAACTACTGGAAATTAAGGTACTCCTTTTAATAGAGTACCGGAGCAAAGCATTAACACTCCGTGAACACATGTGATCCTCACATCACTACCATCCCCTCCGGTTGTCCCAATTTCGTCACTTTGGGGCCATTGGTTCCGGACAGCAACGTGTGTATACAACTTGCAGGTAAGATCAATAAACAATGCATATCATGATGAAACAATAACATGTTCAGATCTGAGATCATGGCACTCGGGCCCTAGTGACAAGCATTAAGCATAACAAGTTGCAACAATATCATAAAAGTAACATCTACGGATACTAGGCACCATGCCCTAACAATCTTGTGACTATTACATGATCAATCTCATCCAATCCCTACCATCCCCTTCAGCCTACAGCGGGGGAATTACTCACACATGGATGGGGGAAACATGGCTGGTCGATGGAGAGACGTCGGTGGTGATGGCGGTGAAGATCCCCTCCAATTCCCCATCCCGGCGGAGTGCCAGAACGGAGTTTCGGTCCCGAGGCGGAGTTTCGCGATGGCGGCGGCGTATCGGATGGTCTCCGGAAATATCGACGTACCCCCTGGCGTTTTTAGGTCGAAAGGCGTATATAGTCCGAAGGAGAGCGTCGGGGGGCCGCCGAGGCGCCCACACAACAAGGCGGCGCGCCCCCCCCCTGGGCCGCGCCGGCCTAGTGTGTGGGGGCCTCGGGCCCCCACCTGGCTTGCCCTTCTGGCTCCGTTAGTATTCTGGGAAAATAGGGCCTTTCGCATAAATTCCGAGGATTTTCCTCGAAAGTTGGATTTCTGCACAAAAACGAGACACCAGAGCAATTCCGCTGAAAACAGCGTTAGTCCGTGTTAGTTGCATCCAAAATACACAAATTAGAGGCAAAACAATAGCAAAAGTATTCGGGAAAGTAGATACGTTTTGGACGTATCAACTCCCCCAAGCTTAGCTTATTGCTTGTCCTCAAGCAATTCGGTTAACAACCGAGTGCGATAAAAGAACTTTCACGAACACATTTGCTCATATGATGTAAATATTCTCATGATATGGCAAGTACTTAAGCAATTCATAATAAGGTACATGCAAATAAAGTCATCTAGTAATCGTGTCAATCATAAAAGAGATACCAACAAACTAATAACAAGCATCATGAAACACTTCAATAAGAAGGATTGCAATGTTCATAGAAAGATATGATAAAGTGGTATCTCGCTTGCCTGTATTTGTAGCAAAACATAAATGCCCAGGCACCTCTGAAGTTCATAGAAAGACTAGAAGTAAATTTGTCAAAGATAAAAGCATCAAAGTTATACCACAGCTGATCATATTTTGGGACAAGCATATTATACTAAGAATGACAGTTATGCTCTCAAGAAAGTGCTCAAAGAAAGGATGGTGACTCAACATAAAAGTAAAAGATTGGCCCTTCGCAGAGGGAAGCAGGGATTAACATGTGCTAGAGCTTTTCATTTTTCAAAGACAGAAGTAAAATTATTTTGAGAGGTGTTTGTTGTTGTCAACGAATGATAGTGGGTACTCTAACCACCTCGCCAACCAGACTCTCAAGAGCGGCTCCCATGAAGGACGTTATCTCTACCAGCAAGGTAGATCATCCCTCTTCTTTTTTGTTTACACATGTATTTTAGTTTCATTATGGATGACACTCCCCCCAGCCTTTGCTTACACAAGCCATGGCTAACCGAATCCTCGGGTGCCTTCCAACATTCACATACCATGGGGAAGTGTCTATTTGCAGGTTAAGTTGCTTACTGATGAATCAGAGCAAAACACGTGAAGAGAACTATTAATGAAGGTTGACTAATTGGGGCTGGAAACCCCGTTGCCAGCTCTTTTTGCAAAATTATTGATAAGCGGATGTGCCACTAGTCCATTGATGAAAGTCTGTCCGGAGTAAATGACAAGGTTGAAAGATAAAACACCACATATTTCCTCATGAGCTATAAAACATTAACACAAATTGAGAAGTAGTTTGAAGGTTTAAAGGTAGCACATGAGAATTTACTTGGAATGGTTTGAAATGCCATGCATAGGTATTTATGGTGGACACTTTGGAACAACTTGGTTTTCAGGTGTTTGGAAGCACGAGCAGAGTTCCCGCTCAGTACAAGTGGAGGCTAGCAATAGACTGGGAAGCGACAATCAAGAGAGCAATAACTATCATAATCATGCTTGCGACAAAATAAAATTATCAGGGGCATAAAAGTGATACAAGAACTCTGAAGCAAAGTAGATCAGGGAGGCTTAATTGACTTTTGTTTAGTCATATGCATGCGTGAGCATGTGCCAAGTCGATGCGAGTGAATTATTCAGAGGAGGATACCACAATGTCATACCGATCTATAAATAAAACAATGCAAGCAAATATTCATGACATGCTACTCATTATTAATAGATTGGAACTAATCATGAGAGATCATAAACTACTAGACTTTCATTAAATGACATATACCTCACATGAACCAACTAAGCATGCTCACATGGATGAGTATATGTACAAAAATGAAAACAAATAGAGTTCATACCAGCCTCTCACCACAGTCAAGTTGCCATAGATCGTCATTATTGCCTTTCACTTGTGCAGCTTGAATAATAATATGGAATGAAACCAAGCTCCAACCACCGGAGACCTCTGAACTCCCTAATAAAATTTACAAAACCAAAGAAGAACAACAAATATTTTTGGTGCTTTCGGGTTAGAAACAAGAACAAAAGGAAACAAGAAAACAAAGCAAAATCTTTTTGGGTTTTCTCATAGCAAACCAACGATAGCAAATAAAGTAAAATAAGAGCAAAGAACCAAATAAACAAATGGTGAAGAGAAACAACAGAAATATTTTTGGTCTTTTTGTGTTTTAGGAAAGAAACAAAGCGAAAACAAGAGAATGCAAACTAACAGAAACACAGAAAAGCAGGATGACAGAAATCTGCCAAAACCTGACAGCAGTACAGAAATCGAAATTAACAAAAATCTTCCATTGCTCAGCTCAAAAAGTGTTCAACTAATGAAAGTTAGATAACAACCTGGGGCACATGCTCAAAAATTTGCAACTCAAAATAACGTTCTGGCTGTGCGTACGAATTTTTTTGGTAACAGCCCAGAATCTGTTTTTGGACAGCACTTCCCCAAATATCATCTCCCTCTCATTAGAAAACCACTCTAAGAAACTAAACAAGTATGTACAAGTATCCAGCAACCATAATATGCAAAGAATGAGTGATGCCGGTATACCTCCCCCCAAGCTTAGGCTTTTGGCTTAAGTGGAGTTCATTCCCACGGTCCCCATGAAGTGGTGTCTCCGTAGTATAACGAAGAACGACCCGGTTCTAGGTATGTGCTTGAAGAAGCAACAGGGTATATGACGGTGTAGTCGTAGGAGGGCTCAGCATCCTCGGAGTCATGTTGCTGGTGGAAGCCTTGTATCTTCAGTTGCTCATCCACCTCCTCCTTAGAGCGCGACCATGGTTTCCTGCCAATACTGAACAAATTTGTTTGGGGCAAGAGGACTTCCCTCTCGTCCCCGTCAGCAAATAACATTCTATACACAATATTATCCATACTAGAGTCAACTGTAACAAATTGGTGACTCTTCGTAGCAGCAATATCTAACTTAACAGGTAGTATTTCTACATCAGTGGGGTCAAGAGGGAGATCTAGACGTGCCAAAATACGCGATGCAATTATTCCCCCATAAATAGGCCCCTTGTTAGACAAACGGCGAGCAATAACAGAACCAAGATGATAAGGTGTCTCCCCAGTGAGTGCAGCAATTAAGAAAGCAAGATGATAACTAGAAATATTACTAGTGTTCTCCCTACCAAGAATGCTAGTAGCAAGGTAATAAGCAAAATACTTAATGGAGGGGAGTTGAATGTTTCTTATCTTGCCGCGCTGAATGGTGCGGCAATCATCATTTGTAATTTCTCGATAGAGCTCCAGCAAAACCCGGGGGTTGTCCTCAATCTTCTTCGCTGTACCTGCAGGGGCAATACCCAATGCAACACAAAAATCCTTCAATTTCATAGTGACAGGAGTACCATAGATCTTGAATGCAACCGTCGGGTTGAAGTGCTTGTTGTTGAACTTGAAGCTCTCCACAAAGATTTTAGTGAGCATGTAGTATTGCTTCCTCTCATCCTCCATATAGGTGGTTAAACCCGCCTTTCCGATGAGAGTCAAGAAATCATCCAATAACCCTGCATTGCTCAAAAATTCATAGCATGGAAAAGATGAAGCATTAGGGTCTCCATTGCCCTCATCGAAGCTTGGTGCAATCACGTCCTCATTATAGGATCGTCTAATCCGAGTGGATGCCCTCGAGGGCCTCCCCGTGCTCATCGTCTCTCCTTCGAACACCTCTCCAAAGTTGTAGTTGTTCATTTTCCTTTTCTGAAATTTTTCAACAATCATTATAAAATTTGATTTCAAGGTATATAATTGAGGGGAACTACTATAGGAACTTGCTAGAGTACTAAACATGCATCAAAACTAGTTTGTACCACTTAGAACAAGCATGCAAGCTCAACTAACATGTTACCTACAGCAGCAAAATATTCAAGATATACTCAACCAAACAAAATTCTAATTGGATAATCAAAGGAGTCACATACCGGAGAGCAAATGTGCCAAATTTCGAGCAGTAACTGGGCTGAGCAAAGAGATCGAGAAATCACGAGTTCTTGAGCAGAAACGCGAGTGAGAGAAAGTGAGTACGAGTTTTTTTCGGGAGAGAGAAGAGAATGAGTGAAAGGGATGATGAAGTGGGGCTAGGAGGGGCCCACACACCAGGGTGGCGCGCCCCCCTTGCTGGCCGCGCCGGCCTGTGGGGTGCCACCCTGGGGTGCCCCACCGGTCATCCCTGTGTGCTCCCATGTGCCTCTTCGAAAAATAAGACTACCAGTATAATTTTTGTAAATTTTTGAGAACTTCGAAAAATGCACATTTCTGGGTGTTAATGTAATTATTACTGCGCAGGAAAATGATTTCCAAAATCTTAAACAACTAAAGCATATTGCAAAACAAAAGTTGCTACAGCAAGTAAAACAAGTGGAGGAAGAAAGAAAGAAAGAAATGTTGTTTAGCTCTCTTATGCATTAAAATATACTTGTTAACAAGGTTGATCAAGTCTTGCTACCAAATAAATTTTATATGACATAAGAAGAAATAAACCTCAAATCAATCATGTTACCTTATATTGAATTGATATGGATCCAATCACAAGAGTTTGATATTCCTCTTTAGGCTCATATATAGGACAATCAATGGATCCCACCTTGATAGTTTTCACATTAAAAATTGTATTAACTCCATATACTTTATCAATCCTCTTGGGAAAATAGACGGTATGTTCCTTATCATCAACATTGAAAGTAACCTTGCCTTTATTGCAATCAATAACAGCCCCTGCAGTATTAAGAAAGGGTCTTCCAAGAATAATGGACATATTATCATCTTCAGGCATTTCCAACACAACAAAATCAGTTAATATCAAGCAATGTTGAGTAACTTGAACAGGAACATTTTCACATACACCAACAGCAATAGCAGTAGATTTATCAGCCATTTGCAAAGATATATCAGTTGGTATCAACTTATCTAAATCAAGTCTCTCATAAAGAGAAAAAGGCATCACACTAACTCCTGCTCCCAAATCACATAGAGCAGTTCTAACATAATTATTCTTGATGGAACAAGGAATAGTCGGTATACCTGGGTCTCCCAGCTTCTTTGGAACCATACCATTAAAAGAGTAATTAGCGAGCATAGTGGAAATCTCCTCATTAGGAATTTTCCTTTTGTTAGAGACAATATCTTTCATATACTTTGAATAAGGAGGCAATTTAATAGCATCAGTCAAAGGAATTTGCAAAAATTAAGGTTTCATCCAATCACAAAATTTATTGTAATGTTCCTCCTCCTTTGATTTTAGTTTCTTAGCAGGAAAAGGCATTTGCTTTTGAACCCAAGGTTCTCTTTCATTACCATGTTTCTTTGTCATAAAATCTTCTTTAGTGTACTTTTTGTTTTTATCATGCTTTTCAGGTTCTTTTTCAATTTCTTCTTTATCAGGAGTATCATTCTTATCAGTATCTTCATCATGTTCATTACCACTTTCAGTTTCAGCATCAGAAATAGAAATACTATTAGGATCATTAACAGGTTCAGAGGATTCTACAACAGTTTTATGTTTCTTCTTCTTTTTCTTAGAAGGACTACTAACTTCTTTAGTTCATTGAGAATCTTGTTCAATTCTTTTGGGGTGCCCTTCAGGATATAGAGGATCCTGGGTAGAAACACCGCCTCTAGTTGTTACTTCATAAACTTGTTTCTCTTCATGATTATTTTTTAACAAGTCATTTTGCACTTTAGTAAGTTGATCAATTTGAGTTTGAATCATATTAAAATGTTTAACAAGCATCTTAACATCATTGGAGGTTCTCTCCACAATATCATGCAATTTACCAATAGCTTGAGAATTTTCCATTAGATGATTCTCTACTCTCATATTAAAATTATTTTGCTTAACAATATAATTATCAAATTCATCTAAACATTGATCAGGAGGTTTTGAATACAGAATATCTCCTCTATCAAAGCGTTGAAGAGAATGTACCTCAATTGTGGATGAAGGGGGAATTATCTTACATAGGTCTTCTATTGGAGGTAAATTCTTCACATCTTCAGATTTAATACCCTTCTCCATAAGAGATTTCTTGGCTTCCCTCATATCTTCATCATTTAATTCAATCATACCCCTTTTCTTCAATATAGGTGTCGGGGTTGGTTTAGGTGTAGACCAATCATCATGATTTTTGCTTATCTTAGCCAATAATTCTTCAGCTTCGTCCGGAGTTCTTTTCCTGAAAACACAATCAGCACAACTATCCAGGTATGCCCTAGACTCAATGGTTAGTCCACTATAAAATATATCAAGTAAATCATGCTTTTCCAAATCATGTCCAGAGCCGAGCTCTAATAAGAGAGCAAAATCTTGCCCAAGCTTCAGTGCAATTTCTCTCCATCTTCTTGATCAAAACTATAAATTCTTCCGCAGAGCCATATGTTGAGCACTAGCGGGAAAGTATTTTCGAAAGAAAACATCAAGCAAACAACTTGGACTATTAATAGAATCAGGAGGCAAATTATTATACCAAATCTTAGCATCATCCTTTAATGAGAATGGGAAAATCTTAGCAACAAAATAAGTACGCATCTTAACATCATCGAAAAACAAGCTACTTAAAGTGGAAAGCTCATTCATATGTTCTACAGCACTCTCTTTTTCAGTACCACAAAAAGGTGTTTTCTCCACAATAGATATATGAGATAAATCAAGAGAAAAGTCATAATCTTTATCCTTAATGTTTATAGGAGATGTGGCAAATTTAGGATCAGGAGACAGTTTATATCTAACAGCATGTTGTGCAATAAGCTTTTTAAGGTTACTTGTACTGGTAGTAGCATTGCATTTATCAATAAAATCACCATCAAGTTCCACATAATCTTCATCAAGGTCATCAATCTCAGGTGAATTAACAGGTGTAACAGTATTTTCATTAGGAGTTTCAGTATTTTCAATTTGTCTAGACCTAGCAATTGTAGCATCTAGAAAAGGATCTAATGAACCAGCATTATCAAGCACAGTAGAAGCATCATCAAAATTATCAGAGGAATTTTCAGATTCAGCAGAAATACCAACACGTGAAGTTTGTGGTGGTGAAACAAGTTGACTTATCACGGATGGTGAATCAAGAGCAGCAGAGGTACTCGCAGTCGTACCTTTTCTTGTAGTGGATGGTAATATGGCGACTTTAGTATCGCGAGGTTTACCCATGATGGAGAATTTGCAGCGAACAATATCAATCCAAGTGAACTTGCAAATAAAGCTATGCTCCCGGCAACGGCGCCAGAAAATAGTCTTGATGACCCACAAGTATAGGGGATCGCAACAGTCTTCGAGGGAAGTATTACCCAATTTATTGATTCGACACAAGGGGAGACAAATAATACTTGTAAGCCTTAACAGCGGAGTTGTCAATTCAGCTGCACCTGGAAACAGACTTGCTCGCAAGAGTTTATCAGTAGCAACAGTTTTATAGCAGTAGGAATAGTGAAATAACAGCAGCGGTGAAATAAAGACAGCAGTAGTAATTATAGTAAACAACAGGATTAAAATACTGTAGGCACAGAGACGGATGAACGGGCGTTGCATGGATGAGAGAATTCATGTAACAATCATGGTAGGGCATTTGCAGGTAATAATAAAGCGGTATCCAAGTACTAATCAATCAATAGGCATGTGTTCCATATATAGTCGTACGTGCTCGCAATGAGAAACTTGCACAACATCTTTTGTCCTACCAGCCGGTGGCAGCCGGGCCTCTAGGGAAACTATCGGAAATTAAGGTACTCCTTTTAATAGAGTACCGGAGCAAAGCATTAACACTCCGTGAACACATGTGATCCTCACATCACTACCATCCCCTCCGGTTGTCCCAATTTCTGTCACTTTGGGGCCATTGGTTCCGGACAGCAACGTGTGTATACAACTTGCAGGTAAGATCAATAAACAATGCATATCATGATGAAACAATAACATGTTCAGATCTGAGATCATGGCACTCGGGCCCTAGTGACAAGCATTAAGCATAACAAGTTGCAGCAATATCATAAAAGTAACATCTACGGATACTAGGCACCATGCCCTAACAATCTTGTGACTATTACATGATCAATCTCATCCAATCCCTACCATCCCCTTCAGCCTACAGCGGGGGAATTACTCACACATGGATGGGGGAAACATGGCTGGTCGATGGAGAGACGTCGGTGGTGATGGCGGTGAAGATCCCCTCCAATTCCCCGTCCCGACGGAGTGCCAGAACGGAGTTTCTGGTCCCGAGGCGGAGTTTCGCGATGGCGGCGGCATACTGGATGGTCTTTGGAAATATCGACGTACCCCTTGGCGTTTTTAGGTCGAAAGGAGTATATAGTCCGAAGGAGAGCGTCGGGGGGGCGCCGAGGCGCCCACACTACAAGGCGGCGCGCCCCCCTCCTGGGCCGCGCCGGCCTAGTGTGTGGGGGCCTCGGGCCCCCACCTGGCTTGCCCTTCTGGCTCCGTCAGTATTCTGGGAAAATAGGGCCTTTCGCATAAATTCCGAGGATTTTCCTGAAAGTTGGATTTCTGCACAAAAACGAGACACCAGAGCAATTCTGCTAAAAACAGCGTTAGTCCGCGTTAGTTGCATCCAAAATACACAAATTAGAGGCAAAACAATAGCAAAAGTGTTCGGGAAAGTAGATACGTTTTGGACGTATCAGGGCACTCCTGTTGTCCAGCTTCTGCAGGTGAGGGCGCGTGACCTTGACGTGGCCGACGCATCCGAACATGCGGAGCAACCGCACATAGGGTTTTCGCCCGTGCCATGCCTCAAATGGCGTCATGCCATCGACACTCCTTGTGAAGCTGCAGTTGAGGATGAATGCCGCAGTGAGCACTGCCTCTCCCCAGAACAGGTTCGGAACTTGCTTGGCCTTGAGCATGCTCCTCGCCATCCCCAGCACCGTCTGGTTCCACCTCTCCACGACACCGTTCTGTTGAGGTGTGTAGGGAGCGGTGAGGTGACGTTGCACGCCGGTCTCCGCGCAGTGCTCGTAGAAGGTCGCCGAGGTGAACTCGCCGCCCCGGTCGGTGCGCAGCACGCGGAGCTTGTGCCCGCACTCGTTCTCCGCAGCTGCTTGGATCTTGACGATGGCAGCTGCGGCCTCGTCCTTGGAGCGGAGGAGCTCCACCCACATGTACCGGCTACGGTCGTCGATGAGCAGAAGGACGTACCGCCGCCCTCCCGGAGTCTGCGGTGTGATTGGGCCGCAGAGATCTCCATGGACCAGCTCGAGGGGTTTCGACGCCCGGTACTTTGCCTTCTGTGGAAAGGGCAGTCGCCGCTGCTTCCCGGCGAGGCAGGCGTCGCAGAGCTCCTCGGCGTGCTTGATGTGCGGCAGACCGCGCACCAGCCCACCTCTCGCCATTCTCTGCATGCCATCAAAGTGCAGGTGCCCTAGCCGCGCGTGCCAGCGCCAGGCCTCGGACACAAGCCCCATTGCGAGACAGACAGGGCGAACAGGTGAAAACTGCAGTTTGTACAAATGATTTTGTGACCTCTGTACCTTCATCATCAGTTGGTCGCGGTGATCACGCACGGTGAGTGTCCATTGGCGGATGTGGATGTCGAACCAGCTCTCGTCGAGCTGGCCGAGGCTCACCACGCTGCTCTTGAGGGCAGGTATGTAGAAGACCTCGGTGAAGGCGCGGTGATCACTTCCTTCGACGGAGAAAACGACCGTCCCGCGCCCATGGATGCCCACCACCGAGCCATCCGCGAACCTGACCTTGCCGGTGACAGATCGATCGAGGTCAGCGAAAGCCTCGGAAGATCCTGTCATGTGATTGGTGGCTCCGGTGTCGAGGAACCACGTCTCCGTACCGTGATCGTCGCCGTGGCTAGGGGTGACGATGGCCCGTTCCTCGTTGAGGAAGACCTGCCCGCCGGTGCACGTGGTGATCTCCAGGGGTTTGGCACCTGTGAGCGCCGTGATGGCGCCCTCCTCGGCGTGCTCGAACACCTCCTCAACGATCGCCATCATCATGGCGGGGCCATCTTCCTCTTGCTCAGCTTGGACGAGATTAGCGGACGCCGCCGCCGCCTCGTCGCGTTGCTTCTTGCGGCACTCGCGCGCCCAGTGGCCTTTTTTGCCACAGTAGCGGCAGTGCTCCCTGTCGACGTCCTTGTCGTCCGTGTGCGTGCCCTGGTTGGGTTTAGGAGGCGTAGATCCCTTTCGGGCATCTCCCTTCTTCCCTTGTCCATGGCCACCACCACGTGACTGTCTCTTCTTCGCCTCCCACTGCTCCTTGGTCAGCAGGAGTTGAGCTCCCCCGGCAGCGCTGCTGCCCTGGTCACCATCCAAGCGCTCCTCGATGGCGCGCAGGTGGCCGGTCACCTCCTCGACAGTCATCATTGCAGGGTCGAGGAGGGTCTCCATGGAGAAGGCGATCTGCACAAATTGCCTCGGAACAACGGAGAGAAACTTTCGAACAATTTTCTCCTCACCGACGGTATCTCCCAGTGATCGCACTGCGGCGGCCAGGTTGGAGATGCGGATGGCGAAATCTTGGATCTTCTCGCCGTGCTTGAAGGCCACGGTCTCGAACTCCGTTCGGAGACGACGCACCCGGCCATCGCGCACACGATCAGGGCCTGGTACTGGACGCGGATCGCCTCCCACGCCGCCTTGGCCGATCCCTTGCCAACGAGCATGCAGTGCATGTCCTCCGGCGTCGATCGGAGCAGCGCCGCCAAGGTCTTCATGTCGTCGACGCGCGCGACGTGGTCCTCCTCAATGGCCTCCTAGAGCGATGCGGCCTGGAGATTGACCTCCATGGCCATCGCCCAGGTGGTGTACCCTCCGCGCTGCAGCATCGGGAATTGCAGGTTTGCGCCGGAGCCGCAGCCGGACTCGCGCACTACCTGCTGCACAACCACCTCGCCGCCGCCACGCCGTGCCGTGCTCCTGCCGCGACTGAGCGAGCGCCGTCGCTGCACGGGCGGAGGAGTGCGGGCCTCGTGCGGCGATTTGCTCGACATGATCACAAGATCGTAACCTGGCTCTGATGCCAATTGTTTCCCTAAATCTCAACGCTACGAGTGAGCTCAAGATCACAGAGAGAAAGAGAGACACGAGAGGTTTTTTGGTGCTGTGTTCAACATCATCAGCTTTTCTGTTTTTCCATCCTTTTATTCAGCGATTACTGTACGAGGCCGAGCAACGCGCCCCACGACTTGATTGTGCCATCCCACGATCCGAGCGACGCGCTCAGCAAGCTACGACTAAGTCCAGTCAGCGTCTATCACACAAATATTCCGAATACTAGCTACCAAGACTAAGAGCATCTCCAACAGGCGCGCTATATCGCGGCGCGCTAAAACCAAGAATCCGCGCGCGGTAAACAGATATGGCGCGCGGTGCCGTTTTTTCCTCCGCCGGGCGCGGCAAAATACAGCGCGTGCGCGCGCAGGAAAAATGGTCCTCCGCCGGGCGCGGCAAAATACAGCGCGCGCGGGCGCGGAAAACAGATTTCTAGTCTATTTTGCATTCACATTTCATGAAAAAAATGCCACAATTCATGAAACAAATGACACAAAGTGCAACAACATCACATAGTTCAACAAGGACACACAAAATGACGTAGTTCAACAATGACACACGACATATGGTTCAAATGACAAAGTGAAACAATGCATATCACAAATGCATATCACACTTCCGCATTTTCCCCTCCTCGGCGCGACGGCGGCGGGGCCGACGTGAGGCCGTTTCGTTGACGGCGCCTTCCCCCTCCTCGGCGCGGGCCGCGCGTTGCCGGTGCCCTGCGCGGCCATCTGCGCCGCGGCAGCGCCTGCGTGTAGTGCCCCGCGCGGCGGGACGAACAGCGCCCGCGCAGCAGCCGTTGGGTTCCCGGCGTCGGCGCCGCCGCTAGGGTTTGGCGCTGGCGCGGCGGAAGTGGCGGCGGCGGCGGAGGGTGTGACAGAGTAGGGAGGGGTCGCCGGGTTGCCGGAGGGGTCGTCCATCGTCGGGATCGCCGGCGGCGCGCGGAGACGACGGACTGGGCTCGGGGCAGCGACGCGGAGGAGGAAGTTTCAGCGCGGGGGATTTTTCGCGGTTGGACGAGCGATGCCGCGCGCTGTAGCCGACGCGCCAGATATGCCGCTCCGGATTGTGCAAAACGCCGCGCGCCCTAAAAATTTTACAGCACCGCGCCGTTTACCGCGCCTGCTGGAGCGCCTGATTCTGTCCCGCGCGCGCTATATCGGACGTTTTTATGCCGCGCGGCCTATATAGCGCGCCTGTTGGAGATGCTCTAACAAAACTGACAGAAGAAGAAACCTAGCTAGTATTGATACAAGGGCGACAGGGTTTAAGCTAACACTGATACAAGGACGACATGGTTTAAGCTAACACCCGCTCCTCGGCGGCGTGCGCGACCAGGCCGTCGTTGACGATAACGTCGCCAGGCTGAAGAAGGTTCTGGCGGTGTACGAGGCGCGGCTCTCGGCGTCCAGGTACCTCGCCGGGGAGTCCCTCACACTCGCCGACCTCAGCCATTTCCCCATGACGCGCTACTTCATGGACACGGAGTACGCGGCGCTGGTGGAGGAGCTCCCGCATGTCAAGGCCTGGTGGGATGAGCTCAATGCCAGGCCCGCGGCGAGGAAGGTCACGGAGCACGCCGTCAATGCCGCCAAACTTTGGGCTCAGGGAAAGGCAGAGCAGCAGTGAACTAGTGATGACAACAACACTGGCTGGCCGGGAACGATCACCGATCGAAGAAGTCACGGTCCGTGTGCAGCTTTCCGGATGATGGCGCTACTTCGGCTCGTGTTAGTACTTGTAGTTGTTGATAGCTGTTCCAATGATTTATTTGTAATTTTTGTTACTTTTGAGGTTGTTTGTATTACCACTAATGATCATTAATACATCGGAGGAATTTTCGCAAAATATAGTGGGAGTTTTCGTTAGATAAGAAAACATAATCAAATCTCAATAAATATCTCTAAAAGATTGGTGCAACACAATAGATCGTATATTTTATAATCTTTGTCGAAAAACTATATAGCTTATGTCAGCAAAGGACGGAGTACTAAATTAGAGGCAACTAATACGAAACAGGGGAGTTTCGTATATTTGAGCATGTCCAACAGATAATGAAGATAAAAAATAACTGCAATTATACATCACATTGGTCAAGAATAGAGATCTAACAGATGGGTGGTGGCGGCGATGGGGACTTTGCGCCTTGCGGGCCATATTGGGCCTGACCGGGGCAGTACGGCCCTAGTGTGTCTCTGCTGCCACGTCCGGTCGGCTACCGCGAAGGCGGTCGAGATAGTTCCCTCCCATGCGGTTGAGGTGCTGCTACTCCCGGCCCTAATGTCCCTTTCCATTCCTCTAGGCCTCGCGACGGTGACCATAGCGAGACGGCGAGGATGGATCCAAGACCGTGGCCGCGCGTGCTTGTGGACAACAGGTTGGGTGGGGAGAAATCCTTATTGGCTCGTCCGTCATCAACGCAGTGACGTCTACGGGTGCCATCGTTCCTTCCTGCATGGCGTCGGGTGTACCCCTCCTCACCCTCTTTCGCGTACCGGGAGAACCCTAGGACTATTCTGGGCAGCAGCGTCGTCGCCGCTTTCCTTGTTGAATGTGTTGCTTGGTATGCGGTGATTCGGTGTGCTAGGAGCGTGGTGGAACTTTTCTGGAGGACGCAGCGGTGGCGGGCCATCTTTGTTTTTCGTCGATCTGCCGGTGTCGGTATTTGTGTCTATTATCTTTCTTTGTCTTTTCATTTAGGCTTGGTTGTGTTGTGGCTCTACCGTGCTCGATGTATCGTGTGGTTGCTATATTAATATAGCGTGGCGAAACCTATTTTGAATAGGGTGTAAAATACATCTGCTGGAGCATATTCCGAGAATAGGTCATGTATATTACTTCATCTGAGTTTTGAGAAAATTTCATGTGATATAAAAGCTGAAAAACTGCAAAAATAGGTGATGTATAATTGCTTCATCATCTATTGGAGAAGATCTTAGACGTGTGACTGGTGAGCACACTGGATGACAGAAAGTCTGATTCAAGCCGCATTCACAGTGTGTGAAGGCCTTTGGCTATAACGGGTGTCAAAAGCATGATTCAGATCGCACCTCGATGACTTGCAGAAGAAGAAAATAAATTTTGTCAGCACAACGACGAACTGATCTCGAGACACCTCGTCGGCACATGCTGGCAGAAGAATAACGTTTTTTCGACAGGTTGGTGTAAGCCAGAAGACCAGAACGCAATGCAATGGACGATGGATCGGGACACCGCGCACACCCGACGCAAGCAGTGACGCCGCGCTCACACCCCATACGGCGACAACGCACCACTATTTTTTTTTTTTTTGAAAATGTAATATATATTAAGCTAGCAAGCCGCCTCATTAAAAACCTTCCAGTCCCCTTAGGTACCCTGGTAAGGAAAAGAGTGCGTCTGGAACTTGCTGCTGCAATCATAATTCGGTTACATCATCTATAAGCCTACTCAAGAGAAAACTAGGGGGCTCATCGTCCCAAATACAAGAGATCTTACTATTAAAACACTCTCTAGCTAACTCATGAGCAACTTTGTTTGCCTCCCTCGGACAATGGTTAAATCTGATACCATCTATCATCGTAGCTAAATCCACACAATCCGCATAAATAGCCGCCGATTCGGCCCACCAAGTATCTTGTCCCGTGCAAGCTTGAATAGTTTCTAGAGAATCTGCTTCAGCAATGACTTCCGTGCAACCTTTAGAGGTAGCAAGAGAAAGCCCCTCCTTCATAGCTAGAGCCTCCGCCATCGACGCCGAAGCCACTTGCGGGAGAAATTTGCACGATGCCGCAATAAGCTGCCCCTGGTAGTCACGTAGGACAACACCTACTGCACCCATGCATGTATCAGCAAAAAATGAAGCATCTACATTGACTTTAACCTGACGTGATTGTGGTCTTTCCCATTTGCTGTCCAAGGCTCCTCTTGGTGGACTTGCTGATTTAGCGGCATTAGCCACAATAGCCAAAATTGACATTTTACACTTCCGTATAGGAGGGGTCTCCTCATTATGCGTACGTCTTCTTCGAATCCACCATAGGTACCATGAACATGTAACTATAACCTCCTTCATACCTAGGTTGAAGCCCGGCAGCACAGTATGGTTGCTTTTGAGGATATCTTCAAGGATGGCCGAGCCCTGGTTCGCTCCTAACCTTGTATCAATATAGTTTTGTATACCGAGGGATTCCCATAGCTCCATTGCCGTGGGACATTTAAACAACAAATGAGTAATATATCTTCGGGATCTTCTTGACATATAGGACATTCACTTGTGGTTCCGACGTGTCTACTAGCCAGGCTACCTTTTAGGGGTAAAATGCCATGCAGAGCACGCCACATGAAGATTTTAATCTTACTAGGAAGTTTCAATTGCCACAAACACTTCCACACAGGATTTGTTGCTTCTGATCCAGGGAGAGGTAAATGATCCGCAGGATTACCAAACTGGTGTCTCCATTGCGCATGATAGCCTGATCTGACAGTATATCTCCCATTTTTGGATAGGTTCCAAGCTATAAAATCTTCAAACCCCCGATTATGAAGTGGTATCTGTAAGATCCTACTAACATCCAGAGGGTTAAACAAACTTATCAGAATCTCATTATCCCATTGCTCTGTTACAGGATCAATTAAATCGCTGACTTTCGAGTACAGAATTGTGCCTCTTAGAGTAGTAATCCTCCTATCTGGGCTAGAGGGGATCCACGGATCTTGCCAGATATCTATTCTCTCACCATTACCGACCCTCCACACATATCCTCTCTTAAACGTAGCCAAGCCCGCAATAATGCTTTGCCACGTAAAAGAGGAACCAGCTTTGGGTCCCGCCTTCAGAATATCACCATGAGAATAGTACTTTGCTCTCAGAACTTTTGCACAAAGAGATTCAGGTTCATTGATCATTCTCCAAATTTGTTTTGCCAACATAGCTAAATTGAAGGAATGGAAATCTCGGAAGCCCATACCTCCTTCTCTCTTAGGGTAGCAAAGTTTCCACCAAGCATACCAGTGCATTTTATTACTGTTTTCATCATCGCCCCACCAAAATTTGGAAATAGCGGAGTTGTCAGTAGTAGTCGAAGCCACAAACAAGAACCGCCTCGAACAAACTCACCGATCAATCTCCGGGAAGCAAGCTAGCCGATCGAGAGAATGGCGCCGGCGGCGGTGAAGGTGTACGGGTGGGCGATGTCGCCGTTCGTTGCGCGCGCGCTGCTGTGCCTGGAGGAGGCCGGCGTCGAGTACGAGCTCGTCCCCATGAGCCGCCAGGCCGGCGACCACCTCCAGCCGGACTTCCTCGCCAGGAACCCGTTCGCCCAGGTGCCTGTCCTCGAGGACGGCGATCTCACCCTCTTCGGTTCGTAATCCCTCCCGCCAATCTCTGTTCTTCGTTATCTTACACCAATTCCGAAGGAACACTCGTAGTAATCACAACCTGAATCTCCCCGCACTGCAGAGTCGCGCGCGATCGCGAGGCACGTCCTGCGCAAGCACAAGCCGGAGCTGCTGGTCGGGGACGGCTCGCCGGAGGCGGCGGCGATGGTGGACGTGTGGCTGGAGGTGGAGGCGCAGCAGCACCACGCCCCGACGGCCGCCATCATGGTGCAGTGCATCCTTGCCCCGCTCCTCGGCGGCGCGCGCGACCAGGCCGTCATCGACGAGAACGTCCCCAAGCTGAAGAAGGTGCTGGAGGTGTACGAGGCGCGGCTGTCCAAGACGAAGTACCTCGCCGGGGAATCGGTGAGCCTCGCCGACCTCAGCCACTTCCCGATGCTGCGCTACTTCATGGAGACCGAGTACAAGGCGCTGGTGGAGGAGCTCCCGCACGTGAAGGCGTGGTGGGAGGAGCTCAAGGTCAGGCCGGCGGCGAGGAAGGTTACCGAGTTCATGCCGGTAGACTTTGGTCTGGGAAAGAAGGCAGAGCAGTGATGGCAACAACCAAAACGACGGTCGGCGAGCGAGCAGTAGTCTCCGGTTTGTGCTGTGTAGAACCGGCGCCGGCCTGCACCTGTGTATGGCTCCATGTTTTCCTTTTGATTTGCCATCCAGATCGATTTTCATTGTTGAAAACCAAGACATGAATGTAAAAAAAAAAGAAAAACCACGACACTGTCCGACCCACCTCAACTCTGATCCCCATGAACAAAGAAATGTTATCCATAACTCCACTTCAACGATGATTTCAAAAACTTCTGTAATTATGGATAAAGTCACCGTTCTTTGAGCCGGAAGGAAGCTTGACTGTTGAAACAAGTCATGAACGAAAAGAAAGAGAAGTTCACTAGGTTGACAATAAGCTGTCCAATCTTTCACGAGATCAGAAAAATAGTTGTACCGTCTTCTTTGCAACCGCTGGGAGAATGTTTGTACGCTGCTGCTCTGGTGAATCAAAATTAATTTTTTTTTCTTTTTTTAGCTCTGATCTAGGTTTTTGAAAATTTTATTTATATTATAATTCATTTTCAATAATGGAAACCCATGACATTAGTAAAAAAACATGAAATTGCACGGTCCACCTCAACACAAATTCGCAAGAACAGTCTGTCCATAATTCAACTCTGATGACGTTAAAAAAAATCTGGTTGAAGTCACATTTTCTTGAGCAGCAAGGAAGCTTGACTGATGAAACAAGTAAGAAAAGGTTCACCAAGTTGACAACAATCTCAGAAATCTTCCATCAGATAATAAAAATAGTTATACTATCTTTTTTCAGAACTTTGTGCTAACTTTGTGCACACGTAGCATGTGAAGATGTACATATGAATTTTTTTTGTTTAATCTTTTTAAATATTTTTAAATGTATCAAAGATGTATTTTAAAATAAAGGAAACATATGCACCAAAAAATTGCTCCCAGTTAGTACTCAACTCTCAGGGACAAAGCTTGCTTTAGTGGCACCTACCCACTTTGACCAAACTTTTTGTTGACGGTTGACTAGCATGTGCGTAGTACATAACTGGCACATGTCATGTTGAAGTGTGTACTCAAGCAGTTAACTCTTCTTCTAGTTAGGACACGTTTCAAGGGATGGATGGAATATTATGTTTATCATATGCATAATTTTTCCAAAATCTAACTAAAATAAGAATCACAGAGTTTGCATGGTATAAGTAAGTTTTTGTGCGACAGGCTAGTTAAGATATGTTTTATGGGATGTACGGAGTAGGACACAATGTGTCATGTTTTAGTTAATACTCTCTCCTTTCTATAATTCACGATCTTATGTCTTTGGTCATGCTGAAATTTGCCTCTTTGTTACAAATAGCTCCGGTGGTTAGGTTCCTTATGGTAGAACCAGTCCTCCCAGATTCAAGTCCTAGACTTGGCATGGGTGTTTTCATTTACCTGGATTTATTCTAAGATTTAACCGGTGCTATGATTTTGGTGGCAGGTGACTTAAGTACCCGTCAACACCGAGGCGCTAGTGTGGCGACTTCGTCAACCTCAAGATATACCGGTTCAGTCCCTCGGATGTGCTCATAGGGGTGATTGTACCCGTCAACACCGAGGCGCTAGTGTGTGTGTGCGTTCATAGGGATGATTGTACGTGCGTGTTTGTGAGCATCTGCGTTATACTGTGTCTAAAAAAGAAATTTGCCTCTTTGTCGTCCCGATTTGAAGTGCTGCAGAAATATTTTTCATGAAACTTGTCAGAAATTTTCTTTGTTTGACTGTTAAAAGTGGTCCAGATCCTTCCGTGGAACATGGAGCGCGTGTTACTGTTGCTGACTTGCATTAATTTTCGTTAAGTACATGCACGATTGAGCTTGCACATCATGTAAGTTCATGGTGAAGATTACACATTATGCAATTATACACCAGGGCATTGCACTCAACACACGGTGCTTATTAATACGACCCGATTTATGAGAGAGATTTGTATTTCCTCCATCTAAAAATAGGTGTCATCTAGGTATAGATTTTTTTTTTTCAAAATGGGACCATAGCTCTGGTCTCTGTATCAATTGATGCACGCAGCTATTTATTATCCAATTTCGGTATGCAGAGTACAAAAGTCAACCAGCTGAATAAAATAAAAGTATGGTGATTATACATTTTGAATCGTCCTAGCAAGCCACCAGCCACCTAGGTCGTAGTTCGATACAAGGTAGGACCACTCGTGGATCTAGTGCGTAACCATACGGATAACCCGAGCGTTCGTACTTTTGGTAAAAACAATATCATGACGACAATTCCATATAGCCCACATCAAAGCACTAATCCCTATTCCAATATACTCTTTGGATTTTTTATCAACCCCGTTAAGCCAATTTTCAAACATATTTGTTACGTGGGGGACACTAAAAGTGTCTTGAATAGTTCTCCAAATTAATCTAGTGAAGAGACAATTAAAAAATAGAGAGTTGATTGATTCGCCAGACATCACAGAAAGCACATTTTTTACAACCGTTCCAATTTCTTCTAGAGAGGTTGTCTTTAATAAGAATCACTTTTCTATATAAGAACCACATGAAAATTTTAATCTTTAATGATACTTTTATTTTCCAAACATATTTGCGTAGGAGAACTGTATGCCCGTTCATCATATCCACATACATCGATTTGACAGAAAACGCCCCAGCATTAGTTAGTTTCCACACAAACGCGGTTGATTGTTCAGTCAAGTTAATAAAAAAGAGACGTCTTATAAGATGCAGCCAAGCCTCCCATATATTGTGTGATAACACTCTTCTAAATTTGATATTTAGAGGATTACCAGTTAAAACATCATCCACCAAAATCTTTTTCCGGCGGGCAATGTTATATAGAGAAGGATATGGCTGATCTCCAAATAAAGTTTCTTCCTAGAAATTAGTTTTCTGGCCATCGCCGACCTTAAAAGAACCCCGCGAGAAAAACTCATCTTTAACCTCCGTTAGTCCTTTATAGAAAGGGGAGTTGTTACGAAGATATTTATTATGCAGTATCTTCTGGCATACCCCATCTTCGTTCAGGAGCTTAAACAACCATTTGCTAAGTAAGCATATGTTTTTTTATATCTAACAATTGCTCACCGAGCGCCCCCCTAATCTTTAGGCAAAAAAAATAATATTCATCTTGTTAATCGATATTTACGCTTAACAAATCTTGTCAAAAAATCTTGACCTAAAAAATCTAGCCGTTTCCTTACGTCCTTAGGTATTTCTAGAAAAAATAGCATAAACCTCGGTAAACTGGTAATGATAGAATTTATAAGCACCAGTCTGTCTCCATATGAGAGTAGCTTGTTCTGTCAGCAGCCCAACTTTCGTTGAAAGCGGTTTTCTACCGGATTCCACTCTTTGTTTAAAAGTATTCTGTAATGAATTGGGATACCTAAATATCTAAAGGGAAGAGAGCCAGCCTTGCATCCAAAAAAAATCTTGTACTGTTCCTCCTGCTCCTTAGCCTTTCCAAAATAGAATATTTCGCTTTTGTGAAAGTTGACCTTAAGGCCAAATAATTGTTTGAAGATGCATAGAATTAGTTTCATGTTCACGGCTTTCTGTAAGTCATGCTCCATGAAAAGAATAGTACCATCTGCGTATTGTAGAATGGATACACCCCTCTCAACCAGATGAGGGACGAGACCACCTATCTGACCATCCTTTTTTGCCCTGGCAATTAGGATGCTTAACATATCGGCCACAGTGTTAAAAACGATTGGGGATATAGGATACCCTTTTCTCAGCCCCATCCTTGTTTGGAAGTAATGGCCAATATCGTCATTAACCTTTACAACAACTGACCTGCCTTGAATAAAAATCGTAACTAGCTCACACCATTCTGTTGAAAATCCTTTCGTGCGAATAGTTTGTTGAAGAAAGGTCCATATTACTTTATCATAGGCTTTCTCAAAGTCAATTTTGAAAAGGACACCATTTATTTTCTTCCTATGAAGTTCAAGATTGATTTCATATGCAGGATGACTACCCCTTCAAGTATATGTCATCCTGGCATGAAGGCAGATTGTGTGGGTTTAATAACTTTATGGGCGATCGTAGTTATTCTATTAGTGACTACCTTAGTGAATATCTTAAAACTCACATTGAGTAGGAAAATAGGCCTATAGTGCTAAATTTGAACAACATCCTCCTTTTTAGCAATCAAGGTTATCACCCCAAAGTTCAGCTTAAACAATTGGAGGTCGTGTTGTTGCAATTTCGCAAATAAATTCTTGAGATATTGCTTAATAATCTCCCAAAACTGCTTATAGAACTCAGCTGGAAACCCGTATGGTCCAGGAGCTTTATTAGTTTCATCTGAGAAATAACATCAAATACTTCTTCCTCAGTGAAAGCAGCTGTGAGGATAGTGTTTTTAGACTGGGATATGTGAGGTATATCGGTAACCTTATCCTCTGTCGGTGCCCCAAAAAGTTTCTTATAGTAGTCAGAAATATAAATTTTCAATTGTCCTCACACCTACAATTGTCCCTTCGTCCTGCTTTAACTAGAAGTTTTTCTTTTTCTTATGCTTACCGTTGGCAATTAGGTGGAAATATCTCGTATGATTTCCCCCTTGTTGCACGTGTTTTACTCTAGCTCGCCCAGCCCATTTAGCCTCCTATTCTCGTCTAAGATTAGCTAAACTGTCATTCACGTTTCTCAAGGTGTCTCTCTTGGAAGCTACCAGCGGAGTAGTGTCAGCTTTTATGTCGGGCTCATCAATGAGTGCCATCAATCTTTTATTTTCTTTTTTAGTTAGAGATACATTCGTATCTAGATAAAATTGCGACACCTATTTTTAGATGGAGGGAGTACATGCATGTTTACCGCAGTTCAGCACTTGGGCAGAGTGTGATTCCCAACGACAAAATATGGGAGCAAAGTGCTTCGCTTAAAGTTTCAGGTCAGTTTTTAGCAGGGGATTAGCAACAGAACTTCACTCCAGTTCTAATGGTCTATGTCCGTTAGTAAAAGTAACTCACCACTTAACTTTTTAGCCACGCAAGGTAAAGTGGATTACAACAATAGGCAACTTTGTATAGAAGCCTGACCCTTTCAGGACACTAGTTTAAGTTTAGGAATATACTGGGTAGATATTGCATCACATCCAGGTCACCCTCGCCATGTACATTGCCCATTAGGCAAAACAATCTAACTCGACGAATTTGAAGGTGCACGAGCTGGCGGTATCCCCGTTCGTCGCCACATTGCTATTGTGCCTAGAGGAGGCCACAATAGTCAACTCATTTCATGATTTTTGAGAATGTCATACATGTAAGTGCCTCGTAAGGGTCGAAAGCTCTCTTCCCAGCATCAGGTGCAGGTTCTCCAGCACGGGCGGCACCAGCTTTGGAGGTGCCGGAATCAACAACCTCATCCATCTTCCTCTTGTTCTTCGGAGAAGCAGCTGGGAGAGAGGAGCGTGTCGATGAGGTAGCTTCAGTTTCAATCTCTTTTTCAGAAGAAGCCGCGGATTTTTTGGAACCCGCGACTTCACTATCAGGGCGAGAAGTATCCTGGTTGTCGTCGGTGACAACGGCCCGTTATTCGACTTCCCCACCTTCGGGAAGGGGAGGAAGAGAAGATAGAACAGGATGGTTCTGCGGAAAAATAGAGTGTTGACAAAACGTTATGCAAAAAGGTGCTAGCAAAATAGTAGTCGACAGATACCAAAAATTCGAGAAGACAATATAATAGTCAAGAAAAAAATTACCTCGGGAAGGGGATTGGTGCTACTAAATGGCTTAACTTGGCAAGAAGATGGAATGGTGTCCTTCTTGTTAAGCTTGGAGATTCTTTGAATCAACTTCTCCAAGTCCTTCACAGGAAGATCCTTGGAGAGCCTCTCGACATCTTCATCACCAGCATACATCCAAAGGGGATTTTTGTGAGCTTGCAGAGGCTGCACTCTAATCCTAAGGAAGTAGGTTGTGATTTGGATACCCGATAATTCCTTGCCACGGGTGTTCTGGAGCTCACGGATGCGAGTCATCAGCGCCTCTGTCACCGATTTCTCTTCTTCGGTAGCTTCAGCGTCCCAGGATCGGCGGCGAAGAATTTTGGTTTTTCCATCAAAAGGAGCAATGTTGTACTCTACTGAATCAGAGCTCTCTTCGTGTACATAGAGCCACTTCTTGCGCCACCCTTGGACGGAGTCGGGGAATTTGACGTCGAAGTAGTCGACATCAGAACGAACACAGATAACAACGCCGCTGATGTTATAGGCGA
The DNA here is from genome assembly GCF_022539505.1 of Lolium rigidum. Classification (NCBI taxonomy): domain Eukaryota; kingdom Viridiplantae; phylum Streptophyta; class Magnoliopsida; order Poales; family Poaceae; genus Lolium; species Lolium rigidum. The sequence goes on along the minus strand of NC_061511.1, from coordinate 16,888,060 downwards.
CGCCGTGGGAGCCATTACGGCGGAGGCAGAAGATACACTTCCACAAAGCCTAATTAGGTTGGACTCCGAGGAAGCATTCACACAATGTGATAAAAATCGACACGTGCAGGATAGAATTGGGCGTCAGCTGATGAAGCTGAAGCCCGTAGACAAAAAGAAGACCTCGAAGAAACTCATGGATAGGGGGAGAAAGACCGCGGATGAGATGGTCAACGAAACTGACCCGGTACTCCATTGGAGGAGATGGATAGCTCTCCTCGTGGGGGAAGCGCAGCGCGTTCTCCTTCTTGGTGAACCCCATCTTCTTCAGAAGGTTCATATCCTGGCTGGAAATCTTGGATCTCTCCCACTCCAGATCTTCGGCGGCCATCTTGGATTCTGGAGTGCTATGCCTGGTGAGTTTGCGCGGTGGCATCAACAATGGCGTAGGAGCAAAGGGCGAGCGTGGAGGAGCACAAGAACTGCAGGGCGCAGTGGAGGATTTAGCAGAGGAGAGAAGAGCAGCGACGTAAACGAAAGGATGAACGGAGGAAGACGATGACCTTAAGTACATGTGTGGTGAATCGGCGCACCGTTGGATGGAGAATATGTGAGATAGATGAGGTACGCGTGGACAAAAGGGTAAAAGCGCAATTTTACTGAGAAAGGAAGGGACAGGAGCTACAGTGCGTGCGCCAGTAAAAGTGGAGGACGTGTGTCCCCCACTTGCACGAGGTGTCTATTTGATAGGAAATTTGGGCCCATGAGTCAGAGAGAGAGCAGTTCTCGCCTGTTCCCGATACAGTGATCGTGGCTATCGTCAGCAATGGTGTCACTTTCGCAAGAGAAAAACTCGACTATGAGGCTTGATAAGAACGTCGACAGCAGAAGATTATTGATTTTTTCGAGAGCCTTTGATCAAATACAAGTTTTTTCCCAAATGCTCGGGGGCTACTTTAGAAAATGAAGGAAAAATTCAAGTATGACAAAATAGAAATGGCGAGAGCCTATGACCAAATGCAAGCATTTGTTCATAGCCTCGGGGGCTACTCCCATCGGGAGCGCTGGTCGCGCACCCGATAGATGTGAAAAGCTCGAGAAGGAATAACAATATAGCGACAGAAGAGATTAATTTGTTGAGCCTACAACCAAGCACAAGTCCTTGATTGTAGCCTCGGGGGCTACTCCCATCGGGAACGTTGTTCGCGTGCCCGATGAAGTTACACACAAATATAGAGAAAGAAAAAAGAAGTGAGTATATTTCGAGTTATACAAAATAACTCTACATATACTCCCATCGGGAAGGAAAAGTAAGTCATCAAATATGACTCAATAAAATGTGATATTCCAACAGCCGAAAAGCACTCGACAATATATTCTCAGAGCGCTAAAAGTCGCGAATAATCTCTGAATGCCGCAAAACTTTGCGAAGGTAAGACCCCAGATCCGTTCTGAGCGGCGTGGCACCGTCTCTGACGGCGGTTTTCTACTTTTTTCCGTATCAACAAATACGAAGAAAAATCCTAACGGATGCGTTAGGTACCCGATAAAATATGACTGGGACTCGACAGAATGGTAAGACCTTAAGCGGCACCTGTCGAAGTTTACACCGGTATCCCGAGATCATGTCCAGGGACGTGATCTTGAAGTAGGTTTTTGCGGATTGCCACTAGAGCAGTTAACTAGTACCTGATCCGTCAGATGAACTAACCCCAACTACCATGATCCCTGTACAATATAGTATTTGCGTATTCAAAAGATATGCGATAAACTCGACAAGATTATTGAATGATTAAAGTTGGAGATTTTTCTTGATTCTTCGATTCAAGCAAAATCTCGGGGGCTACTGACATAGACATCCCCAATGGGCCTACCGAAGAAGGTACCCAGGGTTTACTGAAGGCCCACAAGTCGAAGAATACAAAGATCGGAAGCCCAATTAGTGTTAAGGAAATATAGAGACTTGTAATTTCACGGGACGGGTTAGAAACCCTCCCGGACTCTGTAACTTGTGTATGACGAATCCCTCGGATCCACCTCCTATATAAGGGGAGTCAAGGGACAAAGAAAGGATCGAATCTATTGTCAACATAACCCTAGTTTTACAATCTGCGAGTACTTTTCGGCTGAAACCTTCGAGATCTACTTGCCCTCTACCTCTAACAAAACCCCAGTCTACAATCTGTAGGCATTGACAAGTTAATCCCTTGTCAGAGAGGGCTCCTCCTCTTTCGTCGGGCGAGCAGATGCGCTCGGGATCCTCGCTTATAGTCGAGGTTGAGAATGGGCTTCGTGCTCCATTCTCGCCGCCATCAGCGATGTCGTACACGGCGGAGGCGACGCGCCCGCACCGCACATGGATGGGGTGGAGAAGAGGGGGCGGGCGCTGCGCCTGACAACAGGTAGGAGGGGTCGGCACCGCAACTAGGCAGGGGTAGAGGAGGTGCTAGGCGGAGCGCCGGCGTGCATCCGTGGAGAGAGAGGAGGAAGAAGGTGGGTGGCTAGTATGACCAACACATTCTACTTTACCAGGATGTTTTTTTCTTTCGAATTTAAGTAGTACCTTTCTGTTGAGGGGAAACTATATTTGAGGTTTCTTTTGCAAAGTGAAACACAGTGGAGACCTGGCATGTGGGATCCACAGCATGCCATGTCAGCAAATACAGTGCTATACCGCTGCCAGTGACCATGGACGGAACCCTCGCGCGTATTGGATGATCGTAAATTGCATATTTCAGAGTACAGTGACTAAAGCGAGTAAGCGATTCAAGTTCAATGACTAACCATGTATTTTACTCTTGTTGATATCTTCAAGCTTATTGATAACTTTGTTTATTTTATTGTTGTTTGGAGTCTTGTTGTTTGCTACCTTCAACTTCGTTCTCGAATTCAACCGACAACAAAGTAGATGGGAGCATAGTCAAATTACTAAAATTGAGTTTACAAATAAGTATAAGTTAGGGTTTACATGATCACTTACTTATTTCACACGGCATATGATCACTTATTTATTTCATAGTGCGTGTTATATAAACACAACTAGTAAAAGAATTCTCCACCGCTGACTATAACGCTGGATGATTTTCAGAGGAAGAAAACAAATTTTGTCAGCTCCATGACGAACTGCCCATGTTAGTAAATAACTAACTGTTCTTTTCGACAGCTTCGTGTAGGCCAAGAAGATCAGAACGCAACGGCATGGATATGGACAGCATCGATCTACAGTCAACCGGATACGCGACGCAAGCAGTGACCCAGCAACCACGCACGGCTATTAATTCTCAAGCGGAGTTTTTTTGAGAATTTCGCTGCATTCATATCACAGAAAGATACAAAGTTGTTGACCCTTACAATCACTGAGAAACAGAAACACAAACACAAAGGACCAAAAACACCTAGAACATCATGAGACAACCATAACCCATGAAGATCTCCGGAGCCTGTGTCATCATCCCATAACCTTGAGAGAAGACCCCTGCAGCAGAAAGAACTGCAACCAAGCGCAGGCAGGTCATCATCTTCGACCATGGTACAAATACCACCACGCTGCTTCCTCCTTCCTTGACACCAGCGCCGAGAAGGCATGGACATCAATCCAACACGCCTGCAGCAGCCGTCGCCAACTTTGGCTTTGAGTACCGCGAAAAGTGTCCCTTCCGGAAGGAAGGAAACTCGAGTCAACCGACCGGTCCAGCACTGCGGCCGGGCCATCCGCCCGGGCAAACCAGGAACTCCCTCCAGCATCAGCGCCGAGGAAGAAGAAGAACAGCAGCAACAAATCATACCGACAAGGAGGAAGAAGGGTCTTTCTCCCGACCATCTGGCCGATTTTGGCGTCGCCACGTCGGACCGCCTCCTCCCCTCGCCACCAAGGCCGGCCGGAAGAAGCTGCAAAACGTGACAGCCGCAAGCCACCAGAAGAACACAAACCCTAACATGGAAGACAGTGGTGCCATCTCCTTCCTCTCCCTCGCCACCACGGCCGGCCGAGGAGAAGGCAACAACACTGGCTGGCCGGGGACGATCACCGATCGAAGAAGTCACGGTCCGTGTGCAGCTTTCCGGATGATGCGCTACTTCGGCTCGTGTTAGTACTTGTAGTTGTTGATAGCTGTTCCAATGATTTATTTGTAACTTTTGTTACTTTTGAGGTTGTTTGTATTACCACTAATGATCATTAATACATCAGAGGAATTTTCGCAAAATATAGTGGGAGTTTTTGTTAGATAAGAAAACATAATCAAATCTCAACAAATATCTCTAAAAGATTGGTGCAACACAATAGATCGTATATTTTATAATCTTTGTCGAAAAACTATATAGCTTATGTCAGCAAAGGACGGAGTACTAAATTAGAGGCAACTAATACGAAACAGGGGAGTTTCGTATATTTGAGCATGTCCAACAGATAACGAAGATAAAAAATAACTGCAATTATACATCACATTGGTCAAGAATAGAGATCTAACAGATGGGTGGTGGCGGCGATGGGGACTTTGCGGCATGGGCGGGCACAAAGCTATTCATGGGTATTCAGCTGAATACCTATTAATTTCGGCTAGATAAAATTGTGTAGTATTCATCCGCCTAATCCAGCAAATCTAGCTACTCTTCTGTCCGAATAGTAGCAGTATTAGCTTCCATAGTCTCCCTGTGAGGCTCCAACAGTCTAGCTTCAGCGACAGAGCAAGGACGAGGCGGCTCTCGATTCAGTTCATGACCGGAAGCAGGCTACACTCAGCCACAAAAGTCAGCCGAGCCAATAAATTTGTTTTAGTTTGAACAATTATCAATCTTTGTGTCATGTACTTTGTTGTTAAACAAAAATTGTGAACCTTCACGTTTTCTCATTGGATTTTTTTGCTGACTTTGAATACCCATTATCAACAACCTGTGCCCGCCCATGTTTGCGGGCCATATTGGGCCTGACCGGGGCAGTACGGCCCTAGTGTGTCTCTGCTGCCACGTCCGGTCGGCTACCGCGAAGGCGGTCGAGATAGTTCCCTCCCATGCGGTTGAGGTGCTGCTACTCCCGGCCCTAATGTCCCTTTTCATTCCTCTAGGCCTCGCGATGGCGACCATAGTGAGACGACGAGGATGGATCCAAGACCGTGGCCGCGCGTGCTTGTGGACAACAGGTTGGGTGGGGAGAAATCCTTATCGGCTCGTCCGTCATCAACGCAGTGACGTCTACGGGTGCCATCGTTCCTTCCTACAGGGCGTCTGGTGTACCCCTCCTCACCCTCTTCCACGTACCGGGAGAACCCTAGGACTAGTCTGGGCAGCAGCGTCGTTGCCGCTTTCCTTGTTGAATGTGTTGCTTGGTATGCGGTGATTCGGTGTGCTAGGAGCGTGGTGAAACTCTTCCGGAGGACGCGGCGGTGGCGGGCCATCTTCGTTTTTCGTTGATCTGCCGGTGTTGGTATTTGTTTCTATTATCTTTCTTTATCTTTTCATTTAGGTTTGGTTGTGTTGTGGCTCTACTGTGCTCGATGTATCGTGCAGTTGCTATATTAATATAGCGTGGCGAAACCTATTTCGAATAGGGTGTAAAATACATCTGCTGGAGCATATTCCGAGAATAGGTGATGTATTTTACTTCATCTGAGTTTTGAGAAAATTTCATGTGATATAAAAGCTGAAAAACTGCAAAAATAGGTGATGTATAATTGCTTCATCATCTATTGGAGAAGATTTTAGACGTGTGACTGGTCAGCACACTGGATGACAGAAAGTCGGATTCAAGCCGCATTCACAGTGTGTGAAGGCCTTTGGCTATAACGAGCATGATTCAGATCGCACCTCGATGACTTGCAGAAGAAGAAAATAAATTTGTCAGCACAACGACGAACTGATCTCGAGACACCTCGCCGGCACATGCTGGCAGAAGAATAACTATTTTTCGACAGGTTGGTGTAAGCCAGAAGACCAGAACGCAATGCAATGGACGATGGATCGGGACACCGCGCACACCCGACGCAAGCAGTGACGCCGCGCTCACAACCAACGCACCACTATTAATTCTGAGCTAGCGGAGTTGTCAGTAGTAGTCGAAGCCACAAACAAGAACCGCCTCGAACAAACTCACCGATCAATCTCCGGGAAGCAAGCTAGCCGATCGAGAGAATGGCGCCGGCGGCCGTGAAGGTGTACGGGTGGGCGATGTCGCCGTTCGTTGCGCGCGCGCTGCTGTGCCTGGAGGAGGCCGGCGTCGAGTACGAGCTCGTCCCCATGAGCCGCCAGGCCGGCGACCACCTTCAGCCGGACTTCCTCGCCAGGAACCCGTTCGCCCAGGTGCCCGTCCTCGAGGACGGCGACCTCACCCTCTTCGGTTCGTATTCGTAATCATTTCCCTCCCGCCAATCTCTGTTCTTCTCTGACACCAATTCCGAAGGAAAACTCGTACTAATCGCGACCTGAATCTCCCCGCACTGCAGAGTCGCGCGCGATCGCGAGGCACGTGCTGCGCAAGCACAAGCCGGAGCTGCTGGTCGGGGACGGCTCGCCGGAGGCGGCGGCGATGGTGGACGTGTGGCTGGAGGTGGAGGCGCAGCAGCACCACGCCCCGACGGGCGCCATCATGGTGCAGTGCATCCTCGCCCCGCTCCTCGGCGGCGCGCGCGACCAGGCCCTCATCGACGAGAACGTCCCCAAGCTGAAGAAGGTGCTGGAGGTGTACGAGGCGCGGCTATCGAAGTCGAGGTACCTCGCCGGGGAATCGGTGAGCCTCGCCGACCTCAGCCACTTCCCGATGCTGCGCTACTTCATGGAGACCGAGTACAAGGCGCTGGTGGAGGAGCTCCCGCACGTGAAGGCGTGGTGGGAGGAGCTCAAGGTCAGGCCGGCGGCGAGGAAGGTTACCGAGTTCATGCCGGTGGACTTTGGTCTGGGAAAGAAGGCAGAGCAGTGATGGCAACAACCAAGACGACGGTCGGCGAGCGAGCAGTAGTCTCCGGTTTGTGCTGTGTAGAACCGGCGCCGGCCTGCACCTGTGTATGGCTCCATGTTTTCCATACAGATCGATTTTCATTATTGAAAACCAAGACATGAATGTAAAAAAAGAAAAACCACGACACTGTCCGACCCACCTCAACTCTGATCCCCATGAATAAAGAAATGTTATCCATAACTCCACTTCAACGATGATTTGAAAAACTTCTGTAATTATGGATAAAGTCACCGTTCTTTGAGCCGGAAGGAAACTTGACTGTTGAAACAAGTCATGAACGAAAAGAAAGAGAAGTTCACTAGGTTGACAATAAGCTGTCCAATCTTTCACGAGATCAGAAAAATAGTTGTACTGTCTTCTTTGCAACCACTGGGGGAATGTTTGTACGCTGCTGCTCTGGTGAATCAAAATTAAAATAATTTTTCTTTTTTTGCTCTGATCTAGGTTTTTGAAAAGTTATTTATATTATAATTGATTTTCAATAATAGAAACCCATAACATCAGTAAAAAAACATGAAATTGCACGGTCCACCTCAACACAAATTCGCAAGAACAGTCTGTCCATAATTCAACTCTGATGACGTTAAAAAAATCTGGTTGAAGTCACATTTCCTTGAGCAGCAAGGAAGCTTGATTGATGAAACAATTAAGAAAAGGTTCACCAAGTTGACAACAATCTCAGAAATCTTCCATCAGATAATAAAAATAGTTATACTATCTTTTTCAGAACTTTGTGCTAACTTTGTGCACACGTAGCATGTGAAGATGTACACATGAATTTTTTGTTTAATCTTTTTAAATATTTCTAAAATGTATCAAAGATGTATTTTAAATTGCTCCCAGTTAGTACTCAACTCTCAGGGACAAAGCTTGCTTTAGTAGCACCTACCCACTTTGACCAAAGTTTTTGTTGACGGTTGACACCTGTCACACGTTGAAGTGTGTACTCAAGCAGTTAACTCTTCTTCTAGTTAAGACATGTTTCAAGGGATGGATGGAATATTATGTTTATCATATGCATAATTTTTTCAAAATCTAACTAAAATAAGAATCACAGAGTTCGCATGGCAAAAAGTAAGTTTTTGTGTGACGGGCTAGTTAAGATATGTTTTATGGGATGGAGGGAGTAGAACACAATGTGCCATGTTTTAGTTAATACTCTCTCATTTTTATAATTTTTGTCGTACGATCTTATGCCTTTGGTCATGCTGAAATTTGCCTCTTTGTTGCAAACAGAGCTTAGCTCTGGTGGTTAGGTTCCTTGTGGCAGAACCAGTCCACCTAGATTCAAGTTCCAGACTTGGCATGGCCGCATGGGTGTTTGCATTTACCTGGATTTATTCCAGGATTTAACCGGCCCTATGATTTGGTGGGAGATGAAGTACCCGTCAACAGCGAGGCGCTAGTGTGGTGACTTCGTCAACCTCAAGATATACCGGCTCAGTCCCTCGGATGTGCTCATAGGGGTAGGGTGTGCGTGCGTTGATAGGAGTGATTGTACGTGCGTGTTTGTGAGCGTCTGCGTTATACTGTGTCAAAAAAAAGGAAATTTGCCTCTTTGTCGTCCTGATTTGAAATGCTGCAGAAATATTTTTCATGAAACTTGTCAGAAATTTTCTTTGTTTGACTGTTAAAAGTGGTCCAGATCCTTCCGTGGAACATGGAGCGCGTGTTACTGTTGCTTACGTGCATTAATTTTCATGCACGATTGAGCTTGCACATCATGTAAGATCATGGTGAAGATTACACATTCTGCAATTATACACCAGGGCATTGCACTCAACACACGGTGCTTATTAATACGATCCAATTTATGAGGGAGATTTGTATTTCCTCCATCTAAAAATAGGTGTCGTCTAGGTATAGATTTTTTTTTTTTAAACGGGAGCATAGCTCTCGTCTCTGCATCAATTGATGCACACAGCTATTTATTGTGCAATTTCGGTATGCAGAGTACAAAAGTCAACCAGCTGAATAAAACAAAAGTATGGTGATTATACATTTTGAATCGTCCTAGCAAGCCACCAGCCACCTAGATCGTACAAGATTTACAACAACTAACCCACCTTGAACAAAACTCGTAACTAGCTCACACCATTCTGGTGAAAATCCTTTCACGCGAATAGTTTGTTGAAGAAAGGTCCATATTACTTTATCATAGGCTTTCTCAAAGTTAATTTTGAAAAAGACACCATCCATTTTCTTTCTATGAAGGTCAAGAATGATTTCATATGCAGGATGACTACCCCTTCAAGTTTATGTCATCCTGGCATGAAGGCAGATTGTGTGGGTTTAATAACTTTATGGGCGATCGTAGTTATTCTATCAGTGCCTACCTTAGTGAATATCTTAAAACTCACATTGAGCAGGAAAATAGACATATATTGCTAAATTTGAACAACATCTTCCTTTTTAGCAATCAAGGTTATCACCCCAAAGTTCAGCTTAAACAATTGGAGGTCGTGTTGTTGCAATTTCGCAAATAAATTCGTGAGATCTTGCTTAATAATCTTCTAAAACTGCTTATAGAACTCAACTGGAAACCGTATGGTCCAGGAGCTTAATTAGTTTCATCTGAGAAATAACATCAAATACTTCTTCCTCGGTGGAAGCAGCTGTGAGGATAGTGTTTTCATAAGGGGATATCTGAGGTATATCGGTAACTATATCCTCTGTTGGTGCCCCAAAAAGTTTCTTATAGTAGTCAGTAATATAAATTTTCAAATGTCCTCGCACCTACGATTGTCCCTTCATCCTGCTCTAACTAGAATTTTTTCTTTTTCTTATGCTTACCGTTGGCAATTAGATGGAAATATCTCGTATTATTTCCCCCTTGTTGCACGTGTTTTACTCTAGCTCGCTCAGCCCATTTAGCCTCCTATTCTCGTCTAAGATTAGCTAAACTGTCATTCACGTTTCTCAAGGTATCTCTCTCGGAAGCTACCAGCGTCAGCTTTTATGTCGGGCTCATCAATGAGTGCGATCAATCTCTTATTTTCTTTTTTAGTTAGAGATACATCCGTATCTAGATAAAGTTGTGACACCTATTTTTAGATGGAGGGAGAACATGTTTACCGCAGTTCAGCACTTGGGCAAAGAGTGATTTCCAACGACAAAATCTGGGAGCAAAGTGCTTCGCTTAAGTTTTAGGTCAGTTTTCCGCAGGGGATTAGCAACAGAACTTCACTCCAGTTCTAATGGCCTATGTCCGTCAGTAAAAGTAACTCACCACTTAACTTTTTAGCCACGCAAGGTAAAGTTGGTTACAACAATAGGCAACTTTTTATAGAAGCCTGACCCTTTCAGGACACTAGTTTAAGTTTAGGAATACAGTCGGTAGATATTGCATCACATCCAGGTCACGCTCGCTATGTACATTGCCCATTAGGCAAAACAAGCTAACTCGATGAATTTAAAGGTGAACGAGCTGGCGGTATCCCCGTTCGTCGCCACATTGCTATTGTGCCTCGAGGAGGCGACAATAGTCAACTCACATTCTCATGATTTTTGAGAATGTCATACATGTAAGTGCCTTTTTCTATTTAGTCAAAAAGACTTGAAGAAATATGTGTGTGTATGTATGTGTGCGTGCTTGCCGATGCACGCATCGTACCTATGCAGATGCCGAGTGTGACTCTAACGAATTATATCAGCTCGATACTAACTTTTTGATTTAAAAATCAGCCTTGACAAGTCAGCATGGAAAAACTAACTTGGAAGGCAAAAAAAATCGATGTAATATATTCAGCTATTATATTGATTTGCACAACATCATTATGGATGAAGTCGTAGTTCCTTGGACAGGAAGGAAACTCGACTTGAGACACAAGTCAAGATAAATAAAATTTTACTTAGATGATCATAAGCACTCCAAGACCTTAGAAAAGTATAGCGGCAGTGACAATACCAAGAAGAATAGAATCGAACTTACACGTAAAGGTAGAACATACCTCCAGTGCTCTAAAAGTTGTCATTTCCAAAATAGGTATATATAAAATTCGAATTCTTCAGTACGAACATTTAAATTTTCTCGTGTTATAAAGAACAATTCATCTTTACGATCATTTAGATTCACCCCTCAGATATACATGTGAATTTATGCTAGTTTTTATGCTAATTACATTTTTATAATGTAAAATTTCCGTTGAATTTTAAAATATATCATAGTAGAATTTGATGGCAAATTTGTCTTTGTAGTAATACGACAACGTGCAAAACAATAGTTTTAGACAACCGGAGCCGGATGCCCGGAACAAATCGGTCAAAGTACGACTAGCAATCACCTTTTTCGAAACTTCTTATAATGATGGACTAACCTATGTAACAGAGCTGCACATAGAGAGAGGAGATAGAAAGCGAGGGAGGCAGGGGAGAGAGAGAGAGAGAGATGGGAGGCGCGGTGAAGGTGTACGGGGTTGTGGCGTCTCCGTTCGTCGCGACGGTGGTGTTGTGCCTGGAGGAGACTGGCGTCGGCTACGAGCTCGTCCCCGTCGACATGGCTGCGCGGGAACAGAAGACCGAGCCTACCTCTGCCGAAACGTAAGCTTCCTATCTTCATCTACGATTCAGATGCGCAATTACTGTTCCCTGCAATCAGACAAGCTCAGCTGTATGCCGGTCTAGGATAAACTTCTCTTCCCGGTGCTAGTCTAGTCCTGAACATTTTGCTCATTCGTTCAGCCTTGTTAGCTCCGATGCAGTCGTACTCTTTATGTTGTCTTGTTGTGATTCTGTCTCTCAAATATATAGAAACAAAATGAATAGTAGTTTCAAATATCTATGATCTTCATTGTTATTTAAGAAAATTTTGCATATGTTAACACTGCAGCCGTTCGGCAAGATCCCTACATTTGAAGACGGGGAAATCACGCTGTTCGGTATGACACCAGTCGACAGTCCAACATCGCCTCGCAAATCATCATCACATATCTTACCTTGTCTTACCAACTAGATACTAATCTGCGCCGACAACATCACAGAATCTCGCGCAATTTCGCGGTACATCCTCCGCAAGTACGGACCTGCCGGCAACCCCAAAGATCTCCTACGAGAATCCAACCTTGAGGAATCAGCCATGGTGGACGCCTGGACGGAGGTGGAGGCGCACCAGTACCACCCGGCCATCTCCAACATAGTCCGGCAGTGCGTCATCATGCCGCTGATCGGGGGCGCCCGCGACCAAGCAGTGGTGGACGAGAACGTTGGGAAGCTGGGGAAGGTCTTGGACGTGTACGAGGCGCGGCTGTCGAGCTCGCCGTACCTCGCGGGAGACTTCTTCAGCCTCGCTGATCTCGCGCACTTTGCCTTCACCTACTGCCTCATCGGCACTGAATACACGCCGCTGCTGGAGAAGCGCGCCAGCGTCGGGGCATGGTGGGGAAGGATCATGGCCAGGCCGGCGGTGAGGAAGGTGGCTGCTCTGATCGACCTCGGGTTGCTGAAGCAGATGTCGTCTTCTTAATGTTTCAACACATTATTCATATCGGGGCCTCACTAGGTTCTACCATATGGCGTTGTTCAGATCCACAGTGTTTGCACACATTGTGTTCTATGAAATAGATGTTTGCCTGAAGTACCATAAAAAATAAAACAAGCATGTGTTGTTTCTAGGAAGTAACTTGTAGTCTGTAGAGACAAACTACAACACGAGAAATCAGCTCACGGGCACAAACTACAACAAGCAAATACCAGATAAAGAAGTGTAGCAAAGCTTGAAAACGTTCATAACTTATTGCTGAACCCATTGAAACTTGTAAGACACTTTTTTTAGCATGAATCGTACGTGCAAACGGTTCAATTTACACTCTAGTAGTTTCGTTAAATATAGCTAACTCGTTGTTTACCAGAAACCTCTATGGAGATATTTGTTAAGCCTATGATCTAGAGATGTTTACCATAATACATATACACTGTATTGTTTATTTATTTATTGAAAATAATTCAAGGATTTTTTTTATTAAAAATATAGTTTACCATTTAGCAGAACAAAATTTTACTAGAAGATAAATTACAATTATATAATAAATATGTAATTTCAATTAAAATTTGTCAACATTTCTATGTGGCTAAATCTATAAATTAAATGATAGAAGATTGAACTTCTTAATATTATAATATGATTCACAAAAAACTGTAACATGGAAAAAAGAACTTTGAAAATTATAAGAGTTTAGTATAAATTGTAACTATTTTAATTTATCTCGGACCATCGCATGTATGGGTTTGAGGACGAGCCCTTCTTGTGTTTCTTTTCCGCCCTTAACTTGTTCGAGAAAACGTCTCCCAAACCCAGGCCAAGAAAAAAGGCTGCCGACGCCATCGACAAATACCGGCTATCATAGACTAGGTTAGTGAAGCTTCTACGAAGCCTATGCTCTTCCATTTCCGGAGGAAACCTCTGATGACTCCTCACTCGTTGCCAAGTACGACAACGCTTCCGGCTCGTCGTGGGCGACCTCAACCAAAAACACTAACGCCTCCTCGTTCACGCTCAAGAAGGTTGACCCCTCCTCTGTAACATCCCAAGTTTTTATCAATAAAAGATTTAATGAGAAGAGAATTTCATATACCCAATTTTTGCAACAAACAAAAACTTTTATTATACATATAGTGCTACATATAGTTTCATGCATAGTGTGTGCATTTTGTGTGCAATTGCCATGATGAGTGTATTAGTGTTAATCAATGGTACTAAAACCCTAAACAATGATCTTATCATCTCAAATTGAGAGAAAAACAAGAAATGCAAAAATAGCATAAACTCTCACATACCCATTAAGCCAATCTTTCAAATCTTCAACAAAGGTCACCATAGCTTGATCTATTGCTTGTAAAACCTTTGTATATCAAAAACAAACACAAATGCATCAAAGAAACCAGAATCAAATCAAAGAAATTTGCAAAACTAACATACATGTGATAATGGTCAAATTGCCCATTTATAAAATGTTGCCCTCTTTACACCACTGGTTTGGAAGATTCTTAAACTAAACAACCCTAATTCTTTTCACCTCATCCGAGACCATGTCAAAAGGAGCAACTTTGCTGTTGACCACCATGGTTGACTCTGACTAGGTTGACCAGGGTGAATAAAACAAAATGCAATATGAGAGTAAAGTGAAGATGATCACTTTTTGGAAACTTTGCCAACCAACACCAAAATGACTACCACCACCATCATTAGTTCACATTAATAATATCATTGAGCTCCACCAAAAAGATTTTCAAATTTCAAATACTTTTCCTCATGCGGCCATTCTGTCGAACACCTGGCAGGCACAAACCAAATATGATCAAACCTTGCTATATCCAATAGTTTATAAGCTGAACCTTTGGTGAATCTTGTTGATCATTATCTATCTGGTACTCCTCCATCATTGCAAGTCCTTGTTTGAGAAAGTGGAGGAGTGGAGGAACCCTAAACCTACCCATGGCAAGCTCATGCCGGCCACCATGCCCTCTCTCTCCCTGGCTCGATCCTCTCTCTCTCACCATGTCTTGGAGCTAGCCTGGTACACTATGATCATGACCCAGCACGGCCGGAGTTCGCCAAGACACGGCATTGGCCGCACCAAGCACGCCCATGCCTGCCCAGGACATGCCATGGCATGCCAGTGCACGCGGTGAGCGCGCACTGGACGCGCCAGAGCATGGCGATGCCCCGTCACCCTCGTCCACGCCTAGCGCCCATTCCCTACGTCAAGCATCGCCACCAGTACCCCTACCTGCTAGCCACACTCGAGCATCGCCGGCCGCCTTGTCGCCGTCGCCATCGTCGGAGCCATGCCGCAGGTACCGCGGCATGATCACCAAGCTCCTGAGCTATCCCATCGACCCCTGGACGCGTCAGCAGCGCCCATAGCTTCGCCATGCCGTCGCCAATCGAGTGTTGTACTCCTCTTGCCCTTTCGCACGCCGGAGCAGCCACGCCGTCGACGACCTCTCTCGGCAACCGCAGCACTCCCTCCCCTCTATAAATAGAGACCTCCCGCGGCCATTTCCTTCACACCATCACGATCGCCTCACCTCACTGGTTCTCCTCGACCAAACCACACCTCCAATCGTTGTCGGAGCAGCTCCAATTTGAAGCCGAAGCTCGCCGGAGCCCGCAGATCACCGTCGACGATTGACGCCGCCCCGAGCCTCGCCACTGCTACCAGGAGCTTCAGCAACGTCGACAACGTCGCCTCGCACCTAGCACTGCCCCGTGATACGTCTCCAACGTATCTATAATTTCTGATGTTCCATGCTTGTTTTATGACAATACCTACATGTTTTGTTCACACTTTATATCGTTTTGATGCGTTTTCCGGAACTAACCTATTGACGAGATGCCGAAGTGCCAGTTCCTGTTTTCTGCTGTTTTTGGTTTCAGAAATCCTAGTAAGGAAATATTCTCGGAATCGGACGAAATCAACGCCCAGTACCCTATTTTCACCGGAAGCTTCCAGAACACCGAGAGGGACCGGAGGGGGCCACAGGGGCCCCACACACTAAGGCGGCGCGGCCTGAGGGGGGGGGCCTGTTGTCTGGCCCCACCAGGGCCCCTCCGAGGCTCCCCTTTCGCCTATATAAGCTCCCTGACCTAAAACCCCGAGACGAATAAGCCACGGTACGAGAAAAGTTCCAGAGCCGCCGCCATCGCGAAGCCAAGATCTGGGGGACAGGAGACTCTGTTCCGGCATGCCGCCGGGACGGGGAAGTGCCCCCGGAAGGCTCCTCCATCGACACCACCGCCATCTTCATCACCGCTGCTTGTCTCCCATGAGGAGGGAGTAGTTCTCCATCGAGGCTCGGGGCTGTACCGGTAGCTATGTGGTTCATCTCTCTCCTATGTACTTCAATACAATAATCTCATGAGCTGCCTTACATGATTGAGATTCATATGATGATGCCTGTAATCTAGATGTCATTATGCTAGTTAAGTGGGTTTTACTTATGTGATCTCCGGAGACTCCTTGTCCCACGTGTGTAAAGGTGACAGTGTGTGCACCGTGTGGGTCTCTTAGGCTATATTTCACAGAATACTTATTCACTGTTATGAATGGCATAGTGAAGTGCTTATTTATATCCCTTTATGATTGCAATGTGCTTTGTATCGCTACTAGTTTATGTGCTACTCATGTGATGTTATTAAAGTAGTCTATTCCTCCTGCATGGTGTAATGGTGACAGTGTGTGCATCGTGTAGTTTTTGTCGTAGATTATGATCATAATCTCTTGTAGGTTATGGAGTTGATTATCGCTATGATAGTATTGATGTGATTTATTCCCCCTTCATAGTGTAAAGGTGACAGTGTGTATGCTATGTTAGTACTCGGTTTATTTTGCAAAGATCTATTATGCTCTAAGGTTACTTAAATATGAATGCCGAATGTTGTGGCGCTTGTTAACTCCGGCTTGAGGGAGCTCTTGTAGCCCTACGCAACGAATGGTGTTTGTCATCCAACAAAAGAGTGTATGTAGCACAAATGAGAGAAGTTATTATTTATTATGCGATCAATGTTGAGAGTGTCCACTAGTGAAAGTATGATCCCTAGGTGACATAGGCATCCCAAATGGGCCTGCCAAAGATAGTACCCGGGGTTTATTGAAGGCCCACTACCCGAAGAATAAGAAGATTCGGAAGCCCAAGATATATTAAGGAAAGTTAGAGTTGTAATAGGAAGTGTTATTTGTAATCTGGCGGGATGAGTTAGAAACCGTCCCGGACTCTGTAACTTGTACAAAACGAAACCCTCGGCTCCACCTCCTATATAAGGGGGAGCCGAGGGACAAAGAAAGGATCGAATCTACTGTCAACATAACCCTAGTTTTCATAATCGTCGAGTACTTTTCGCCTTAACCTTCGAGATCTACTTGCCCTCTACTTCTAGCAAAACCCTAGTCTACAATCTGTAGGCATTGACAAGTTAATCCTTTGTCAATTGGCGCCGTCTGTGGGAATTAGAGGTTGCAAGGAGCTGATCTCGATGGCACGTTCAAGATCTTCGACTTCATCAACAAGCAAGCAACGCGATGGATCGAGGTAACAAGGGAAAAACTGATCTATTCAATTTTATTCCTCACCCGCCCTCCCGTATGGATGCATGTGCCTATCTGGAGGAGCCCATCATCATGACGTTCGGAGAATTCCGATTTGGCGTCAACAAGGAAGGATCCTACCGTCTCGAAGTTCCGATCTCGTCGGAATTTTCGGCGATCGATTCTAACTTTTCGTCGATAGACGAGGAGTTTTCGTCGCCATACTTCGTCGACAACAAGGCAAGCGGAAAGCTCGCCAAGATCTTCAGCAACACATCCTTCGAGTCGTCTGCGGACTCCTTTATAAGCAGCGACTCCAACAGCGCTGACAGCTTCAACTTCATCGACAAGTCTGCTGCCATCGGAAAGGTCTTCACCACTCTATATGATGGTGTCACCAATCCCGATAAAAATCAATGCGCAAAATATCATCAGATCTATGTGGTAGAAGGGGCAGGCACATCAGAAGCGCAAACGTCAGAGGCTTTCGACGAATTGGGAAATCCATACGTCGATCCCGCAGATCTCAGACATGGCTTAGGCACTAAATATCCTGGATACTCAACTCGCGCAAGAGTACAGCTCCCGCAAGAAGCGTGGGATAGGGCTGCGAAGGCCATGGATGGTTCAGAACCTATGACCACCACTGCTACTGTACAAGAACTTCAAGCATATCAATATAGACTTGCTCGAGTAAGCAGAGAGTTGGAAAAACAGACAGCATCCCTGAATAGAAGAAAAGAAGCAGCTTCTGCATCAAGCAGACGCCGAGCAGATTTAAGTCGACAATCAAGAACCTCGGGAGACAGTCACAGAGAAGCTCGGAGGAGAGCAATGTCTCGGCTGCAAAACATACCCGAAGCAGAGAGAGGAAACATAATCCAAAATCTCGACATGTCCTTTATGTCGATCGACGAAAGGGGAAATATCATCCCAAAAACGCCGAGAGCAGGTTACATGGCAACACAAGCTTACATCTTGGCGTCCAGACCACCTCCTGGGGACCCGAGAGAACCATTGTTCAATATGGCGATGGCTGGAGTAGGAGTTATGGGAACAGCGTTTGCAACAACGCCTCCCGAAGAAAATCCTAGGCAAAATAGTCCACGACCCACTGCAGCGGTTCAAGACCCACCAAGAACAAGTGGGGCAAGAGACACAGCAGTCCAAGTAAGGGTGGACAGAGCGCGACAAGAAAGAAGGGAGCGTCAGCACTCGCCAGAGCTTGCCGACGAAGATATGTGTGGGCTCCCATGCTTTACGAGAAGAGTTCGAAAAACTCGAGTACCGAAAGGGTTCAAGTTACCCGAGAATTTCAAGAAGTTCGATGGCCTGCAAGATCCCGAGGATTGGCTCGTGGATTATCTCGAGATGGTAAAGCTGGTAGGAGGAACCAGAGCAACAGCTATGCAAAGTATCCAAGTCCACCTGAGCGGTGCCGCGAGATCTTGGATAAAGAAACTCCCTTTAAATTCCATCGACAGCTGGGATAACTTTGAGGACATCTTCGTGAAAAACTTCCGATCCACCTGCAAGAAACCTGCGTCGTTGGAAGAGTTAAGGGCGTGTCGACAAAAACACGACGAGTCGATGAGGAAATATATACAGCGGTGGAACATTATCAAAAACTCGGCAGAGGACATATCTGACGAAAGAGCCATAGATGCGTTCGTGGCAGGAATCCGACGAGCAGATTTCGTCGAGGACTTGGGGAGAACTAATCCCAAGACAATTTCAGCACTAATGGAAATTGCTAACAAGTGGGCAGATGGAGAAGACGCAATATACAACAAGCGACACAGGTCGCCAGAGGAAGATCGTGGTCGAAACTATCAAAATAGAAGGCGATTTTCTCGCCAGTTCTACAACAACGATGCTCCCGGCCATATATCGGCTGGTTTTCGAGGAAATCCTGGAGGAAATAGTCGAGATGATTATCAAAGGAGTAATGAGCAACAAGGCGACAATAGAGGTGATTTTCGTGGCAACAGGCAAAATAGTGGACCAAGGATTCAAAGACCTTACGTATCTCCCGAGGAGATGATGAACGGCCCGTGTCAAATGCACTTTTACCTCGACAACAACGGAAAGAGGCAGTCAGGACATCTCCAGAAAGACTGCCGTAATTTTCAGGCAATGCTGCGAGCCGCGGGAATTGCAAATGCCCAAGCAAATAACAGAAACCCTCGAGAGCCAAGGAGCGAGATCCACCTTCCACCTCCTCCCGCAATTACCGACGAAAATCGACACCAGCTTAGAATTGTGGCAGCACCACATCCACCTCCATTTGTTGACCCCAACTCTAACGGTGTGGTCTCGATGATTCAGAAAGCTAGGCCGTCCAACAGGGCGCAGAAGGTAATATCTCGACAAGTGTTCATGGCAGAGAAGATGCCTCCACCAACAGTCGAGTACCTAAATTGGTCGGGGCAAGACATCGGCTTCACAATCGCAGACCATCCGCAGCAAGTTCCTCGACCAGGACAATCAGCACTCATCTTACCCGCAGTAATCGCTGGTTTCGACGTGTCGAGAGTTTTCATAGATGGCGGCAGCAGCTTAAACCTCATGTATGCAGATACATTGAGGAAAATGAACATATCCCTAGCAAACTTGAAACCAACTGACACACGTTTCCATGGGATCACACCAGAGAAGCCAAGTTACCCATTGGGCAAGATTAACCTCGACTTTCAATTTGGAACCCGAGAAAACTACAGGATAGAGAACCTGGAATTCGAAGTGGTGGATTTCCCGTCGCAATATCACGCTTTGTTGGGACGACCAGCGTATGCCAGGTTCATGGCAGTGCCGCATTATACATATCTATTGTGGAGGTTGCCTGGGCCCAAGGGACCTATCACAATCAAAGGAAGCTTCGCGCTATCCGATAAATGCGACAAGGACTTTCATCGACTGTCAGAAACTTTCGGGATGCAAGCAGAATATGCGGCGCCAAGGCTCACTGATTATGATGTGCTGCCAGAAGTAGGGAGATCTTCTAAAGAGCCAATTTTCAATAC
This sequence comes from Lolium rigidum, assembly GCF_022539505.1. Taxonomy (NCBI): domain Eukaryota; kingdom Viridiplantae; phylum Streptophyta; class Magnoliopsida; order Poales; family Poaceae; genus Lolium; species Lolium rigidum. Next base: position 16,868,087 of record NC_061511.1, on the reverse strand, counting down.
AACCAAGGATTCAAAGGAGGTACAGATCCACCCGACAGATCCAAAGAAAACGACGTCCATTGCCGCAAACATGGATGTCGCATAGGAAAGCGCGCTCGTCAAGTTCCTCCGTGAGCACTGGAAAATCTTCGCATGGTGTCCAGCTGACATGCCAGGAGTACCCAGGGAACTTGCCGAGCACCACCTCAATTTGGATCCTCTCGCACGACCAGTCAAGCAGCCTTTGCGGCGTTTTTCAGAACCTAGCCGCAAAGCCATGTTATCAGAAATAGATCGACTCAAAGACGCTGGTTTCATCGGAGAAATATCTACGAAGCTACATGGGTAGCTAACCCGAGTGATGGTGCCGAAGAAACACACAATAGTCCTTCGCATGTGCGTCGACTTCACGTGTCTCAATAAACATTGTCCCAAGGATCACTTTCCCCTCCCAAGGATCGATCAAATCATCGACTCCACGGCAGGATGCGAACGTCTTTCCTTTCTGGACGCATATTCTGGTTATAACCAGATAAGATTAAAAGAAGAAGATGAAGCCAAGACAGCGTTCATCACACCTTATGGCGTGTTTTGCTATAAAACAATGCCCTTCGGTCTGAAAAACGCGGGAGCAACTGTTGACGTCAGAAACCCACCGGCGGGCAGTGACTGGCCAACACCGTAGAGCCGGGAACAACTAGGGCTGCGGCTGGCCCCAGTCCCTCAGAGCGACGGCCCGCAAAGCCTCCTGGTCGCGCGCCGATGCAAATTGCAAGGGCGTGCCACCTGACCTATACCCGGTCAGGAAGGTGTGGATGATGCCTCGCTTAGTTTCCTGCGGGGCACACACGTACACGTTAAATACGAGCCTCGATCGGCTCTCGGGTTATCCCGTGAATCGGCTCATGGAGCCGATCCACCCATGATTCGTCCAAGGTGGCCGAATATATGGTGGTCCTGCTGATCAAGATAAAGCATATGAGATCCACGACGATCTAGGGTTTTCACCGCATAATCGGATCATCCTACTCACGATTGGGCCTCGCGCTCGCGCACGGTGATCGTAGGCCAACCCTAGACAAGGCCTAAAAACCAACACGAGGTTGATCCTCGGAACATCCCGTCTAGGGCCAGCAAACTACACCCTACACGCCGCTGGATCCTCCAACCCTTTGTAAGGCCTAACTATTGCAGATATTAAACTAATCCCCGATAAATCAAGGAGCAATCGTAACGGATCAGATCTACTAAATAACGATCAAGCGGGGTGCCGCCCTGCACCCATGATGAGGTACAAGGACGGCTAGATGCGCAAGGGTTGCACTACGACAGCATATGATACTAAGAACAATGCTAACCCTAACACATCTATGATAACTACGTTGCTCGCCATCAAAAAGGCTTCAGTACGAGCAACGCATGAACAACGTGGGCAGGCTCGTGCTGCCTAGATCGCAAGGATCTAGGCAGCATGGTGCTTACCGGAGAAACCCTTGAGACGAAGGGGTTGGCGATGCGCCGAGATTGGTTTGTGTTGAACGTTGGTTGTTGTTTATTCCATAAACCCTAGGTACATATTTATAGTCCAGCGGACTTTCTAATGTGGGCGTGCACTAAACCGTGCACGAGATAAACTCTAACTTCTACATAGCCTACTATGAAGATACACGGGCCAACCAGCCCAAATTTGACACACAAGGCCGATTCACAAATCTCTCCACACATATATCGTCAAATCCATCTTGATCGCGGCCCACCTCTGGCTTGGTCAAATTCCGGTGATAACACATGCCCCCCTGGTTTTGATAATGATAATTGCAAAACCATATGCTCGAAGGGTCATGTCGTGGAAGAGCCGTCGCAGTTTTCTTTATGATGACGCCTTGCCTCCTCGTCTTCTCTGCATGACTTGAGGATTAGGGCACTACGTCCTCGGGAACTGCTTAGGTATTAGACCACGTGTTCTCCCTTTATTTAGCCACTTCCTGTGGCTTCACCGTCGGCACACCGAAAAAACCCTCCTCCACCGCCATGTCCTCCTCTTCGTCTTCTTCCTCATCAGGTCTTTCCACCCAATCTTCCACCTCCCGTGAGCCAACTCCTGAATGGGGTCCACAGGAGACCCATGCGGCCGACATCCGTCGTGCCATAGCCGACGGGGACGAGTCGACCCACGACTCCTTCGTTTGGTCTGAAGACAACCAATCTTTAACGGACGGGGAGAGCGACCTTCGCTTTCTTGCTGTCGGGCAGTCGGAGGAGGAAAGTGACGATGATGGCTTCTCCTGGGACGGCTACTCCTCCACTGAGGAGGTGAAGGAAGAGGAAAAGGATGCCACCTCCTCCGATGAACCGCCGGCCAAGCGTCTCTGCCCCTGGGCGGGCAACATCTACGACTTCGACAGCGACTATGGCGACGCTAGCGAAGAGGATGAGGACAATGAAAGCCCCGCCGGTGGTTTCTCTAGCAGTGAGGATGAGCCGGCCGGGAGCAGCGCTGATGATAGCGAGGACGAGGACAGCAGCGGTCCTTAGATAGGATAGAGCTAGGAGCAGTAGATGGGACAAACATCCCTCCCAGCAACTCCTTTTGAGAGCAATCGGCACTTTATGTAAGAAATCTCTGCTTATCAATGAAGAAGTTCCCTTTAACTTGATTCTGCCGATTTATTTTATACTGAGTCCGCCGATTGTCAATCCGGTAGCTGCTTAATGAGCCGATGGCAAAGCATCAGCTTTCAAATAGATTGCAAAAAGATCGATCTGATCGACTTCTCAGATGTCCACTTGCAGTCCATGGGATTCAGATCCAAACTTCCCATTGAACAGGTCCGACGCGCAGCTTTGAGATCCCAAAGCCTTTAGACTTTTAACATCATCCGAATATGATGTTCGTCCCGATAACAAACTCCTGGGTTAACGCTTCCAGGAAAACCTGACGACCCCGATGCTGAAGCTGACACCTCTGCTCAACAAGTGTTTGCCCACAGCTTCTCCAACGATGTCGCGCTCCTGTGCCGCAACGAACTGGTCTGAGGCCTAACCACTGATGATGGCCCCTCCTTCAAACTTCTCCCGTTAACCCTGGTGGTTTTACTCTGTAAGAGCTCTCTCGTTCAACATGGTTATGACGCAGAGACAGCCAATTTCAACGCCATTGGCTCGCTGCCCCCCCGAGCCTCGATCAAGGCGAGAGCGAAGTTGCACCGCTGCATTGGGCCACTATCAGCCCCTCTACTGTGATACAGCGTGAGCCGATTCTGAACGAATCGGTTGTTAACAACAGAGAACCTCCATGGTGAGCTGCCCCCCCAAGTCTCTTTGGTCCGATGAGGCAACCTTTGGTGAAAGTGACATTCAGTCCAACTGGATGACCGCCGGTTGTTTCTCGTGATCCTAGCCTGATCTGCACATCCATGCTATTCCTGCTGTTTGGCCAGGGTTGTGATCCTCAAACCTGTCGGCAAACCTCAACACCTTAAATGAGAAAAAGGGGCGTTTTGGACGCCCAAACTGATGCTTCTGTCGATGCCACCGAGCTTGAAGTCTTGCTGAGGGAGGACTTGGAAGTCGTTGAAAAGAGGGTCTGAGTCCAGGCAATCTCAATGAAGGGCCTTGCCGAAGGAGGAATTGGAAGTCATTGAAGAGAGAGACTGAGTCGTCAGGCAGTCTCAATGAAGGGCCTGCTCTTGTCAGGCTTCCGCTTCAATTCCTTGAGTCGATGGCCGTGCATCGGCTTTGAATCCTTAAGTCGATGACTACGCATCGGCTGTGCTCAAAAAATTTCTGTATTTTCGATTTTTTGTTAGCCGATCGATCCATGAATCGGCTTCCCCTAGGTACATACTTCGTGGCTTTGTACCTTCTCCGTGCGTATGCCCCCCGAGCCGAATCCTTCAAGTGTTTGAAGATATCGGCTTTTCAGCCAATTCAAGCTTTTCTCGCCACTCATCATGCGAAATAGCACATCGGTAAACAAAGGGTGGCGCGGGTAATTGTAGCGGATCGCTGGAATCGTCTCACCTTGTAGTTGCCGATCCGACTATTTACAGAATGTTGAGATTTCGAAAATCTATGGAAACGCGCCACCGGCCATCCTTTTTCTCCACAGGTATTACATTGGAAATCCTTTCAGCGTACCTGCATGGCCTGATGAACCCGGCGTCCAACAACTTCTTGATCTCCTTCTTGACTTTCTTAATCTCTTCTGGCCCGTCAGCCGATGTAAACCCATACCCCAGCTTTCCATCGCCTTCTAGGTCAACGCTTGTCATCGTTTGGGGCCGATCGTGTGGATCGGCCTCCTCTTCGCCTTTTCCGCGGGAGTGACTGTTCCCGGGTTTATCCTCGCAATGGCGATCTGCGAGCCTTGCCCTATTGACGTCAGACGAGCCACCTGGCTCGCGTTTTATGCAGTGGCTGAAATCGACCAGGTTGACCTCCGGAAACGTCTGCGTGTCAACTTTCATGGCAAACTGATCGAAGAGTAACCGGCCTTGCTCTATCGCCATCTGAATCTGTCCGCGCAAGGCTTCGCAGTCGTTGGTGGCATGGGTGAACGTGTCATGCCATTTGCAGTATGGTTTGCCGGTCATCTCTTGTAACGTGGGGATTTTGTGGCCGTCGGGTAACTTCAGCTGTTTTTCCTTCAGGAGCCAATCAAAAATTTGCTCCGTTTTGCTCAAATCGAAGTCGAATCCCTTTGCCGGCCCTGGTTGCTTTGCCCACTCTGCGAGACACGGGTTTTGCCCCCCGGGTCCACTCAGCATTAGTGAACTCCTGATCTCTTGCAGAACCTTCATCTTTGTCCTTCTCGATCAGGGTGACGCGCTTGTACTTGTCTTGGTACAATTCTGGATGGCGCTGTTCATATGTTGTCCACTTCTGGACCATGTCTGTGTATACCGATGCGTCTGCATCGGCATCAGTCGATGCCTGTGCATCGACTTTAGCCTGTTTGGGGCGCCATACCTTCTTTAGCGGGCGCGCCTTTGTCTCCACTATTTGCTCGATTTTCGCGGCCAGATCGGGCCGCGCTCTTCTCAACATGTACAGGTACTGTGCCTCGGCTTCTTCCAAGCTTCGCGGCCGCTGCACCCGGCGCTCCTGAGACTGGCTGAGTCCATCAGGGCACCACCTTGGTTGGTGGTACCCACCTTCCTCTCTATCTGACTCCTCGAAGTCTTCTTCTTGAGATGACTCAGTCCGTTTGCTCTGAGGTGGGAGAGGTCCTAGACGTTTGAACACTGCAACTTTGTTCGTCCTTCTCCTTCGTTGTGTGCATTTTGGGCAGTTGCCGATTGTTGGTAATCGGCTCATTCCTGAATCCCCGCAGTGTCTGAAGAAGGGACAGTTCCAGTGCTTGTCCATGTTGTCTTGCTCCTTTGACCTCCCTCTGGCGCGACGTTCGTACCCGTCGTCGTTCCTGTCACGCTGACGATACCCCCTGTTTGCATTGGACCGACGATATTCTTCATCGTCGTCGTCGTAGCGGCGACGTCGGTCGTACCGCTGTTCATATTTGCTGAGGAGATGCACGGATAATGGGCGTGGATACCGTATGCTTCTCACCTCCTCCTTGGCCAGGTATTGTTTATCGTCGTCTTGGGGCCGGTCACGTGGACCGGCCTCCCCTTTCTCTTTGCCACGAGAGTGGCTGCTCTCTGCTTTGTTCGCGTCATGGCGAATCACGAACCCTGCCATATTGGCATCGAAAGAGAACCCTGGTTCCCTTATGGAGTGGCTGAGGTCGACCGTGTTGACGCCAAGCAATGGACGTGTGTCTCCGTCGAGCTTGATGCCGTGCGAACGGGTCTTCCCACAGGAGTCGACGAGTTCGGTTCCGAGGACCGCCTTGACCGTGTTATGCTTCTTCCTGAGCTCGTCAGCCAGGTCCTCGTGCTTGACCGGAGTGCTTTCCGCCATCTCTGATGTGGATGGCGAGGTGGTTGTCGCTGAAGATGTGTCCCACCGGGCGTGCCAGAATGTGTTGACGTCAGAAACCCACCGGCGGGCAGTGACTGGCCAACACCGTAGAGCCGGGAACAACTAGGGCTGCGGCTGGCCCCAGTCCCTCGGAGCGACGGCCCGCAAAGCCTCCCCGGTCGCGCGCCGATGCAAATTGCAAGGGCGTGCCACCTGACCTATACCTGGTCAGGAAGGTGTGGATGATGCCTCGCTTAGTTTCCTGCAGGGCACACACGTACACGTTAAATACGAGCCTCGATCGGCTTTCAGGTTATCCTGTGAATCGGCTCATGGAGCCGATCCACCCATGATTCATCCAAGGTGGCCGAATATATGGTGGTCCTGCTTGATCAAGATAAAGCATATGAGATCCACGACGATCTAGGGTTTTCACCGCATAATCGGATCATCCTACTCACGATTGGGCCTCGCGCTCGCGCACGGTGATCGTAGGCCAACCCTAGACAAGGCCTAAAAACCAACACGAGGTTGATCCTCGGAACATCCTGTCTAGGGCCAGCAAACTACACCCTACACGCCGCTGGATCCTCCAACCCTTTGTAAGGCCTAACTATTGCAGATATTAAACTAATCCCTGATAAATCAAGGAGCAATCGTAACGGATCAGATCTACTAAATAACGATCAAGCGGGGTGCCGCCCTGCACCCATGATGAGGTACAAGGACGGCTAGATGCGCAAGGGTTGCACTACGACGAGCATATGATACTAAGAACAATGCTAACTCTAACACATCTATGATAACTACGTTGCTCGCCATCAAAAAGGCTTCGGTACGAGCAACGCATGAACAACGTGGGCAGGCTCGTGCTGCCTAGATCGCAAGATGCGATCTAGGCAGCATGGTGCTTACCGGAGAAACCCTTGAGACGAAGGGGTTGGCGATGCGCCGAGATTGGTTTGTGTTGAACGTTGGTTGTTGTTTATTCCATAAACCCTAGGTACATATTTATAGTCCAGCGGACTTTCTAATGTGGGCGTGCACTAAACCGTGCACGAGATAAACTCTAACTTCTACATAGCCTACTATGAAGATACACGGGCCAACCAGCCCAAATTTGACACACAAGGCCGATTCACAAATCTCTCCACACATATATCGTCAAATCCATCTTGATCGCGGCCCACCTCTGGCTTGGTCAAATTCCGGTGATAACAGCAACATATCAGCGGATGATGCAGAAGTGCCTAGCAACACAGATCGGAAAAAATGTACAAGTCTACATCGACGATGTCGTAATAACATCAAAGAAAGGGTCGACTTTGATCGAAGACTTGAAGGAAACCTTCGACAACCTCGACAAGTTTTGCCTCAAGCTGAACCCGACAAAATGCTCCTTTGGAGTTCCCGCAGGAGAACTTCTCGGGTTCCTAGTATCAGCAAGGGGGATTGAAGCTAATCCCGAAAAAATACAGGCCATCGTCACTATGAGAAAGCCAACAAAGCTGAAAGAGATACAACAGTTAACGGGGCGAGTCGCAGCTTTAAGCAGATTCGTCGCCAGGCTAGGAGAAAAAGCGTTGCCGTTCTATGCACTGATTAAACAAGGGGAAAAATTTCAATGGAACGAGGAAGCAGACAGAGCCTTCGAGAACCTCAAGCGAGCAATTTCGACACCACCGATATTGGTGGCACCTAAAGACAAAGAACCTCTCCTCTTATACATTGCAGCCACACCGCAGGTGGTCAGCACAGTTTTAGTAGTCGAAAGAGAAGAAGAAGGCAAGCTTCATGGAGTTCAGCGGCCAGTATATTTCATCAGCGAAGTACTGTCGCCATCAAAACAGCGGTACCCGCAATATCAGAAACTAGCATATGGAGTATTCACAACAGCAAGAAAATTACGACACTATTTTTCGGCGCACCCGATAATAGTGGTCAACGAGGCTCCCTTATCAATTATACTGAACAACCCAGAAGCTACGGGTCGTGTCTCCCTTTGGGGAATAGAACTTTCCCCTCGGGACATCACGTACGAAAAAAGAAAAGCAATAAAATCACAGGTCTTACCAGATTTCATTGCAGAGTGGATGGAGCTACAAAATACGGGACCCCCAGATTTATCGAGAACTTGGACAATGAACTTCGACGGATCCAAAAGATTGGAAGGTGCTGGAGCAGGCGTGATATTAGTATCACCTGAAGGCGACAAGTTGAAGTATGTTCTGCGGATGACGTTCCCAAACGCGTCTAACAATGAAGCAGAATATGAAGCTCTCATACACGGGATGAAGATGGCAAAAGCTTGTGGTGCAACCCGACTGAAAATTTTCGGCGACTCACAATTGGTGGCACAGCAAGTCATGAACCAATGCGAGGCAGTCAACGAAAGTATGATAGCATACAAAGAGGTGTACAATGAGCTGGAGAAGTTATTCGATGGTTGTGAGGTAAACCACATCAGCAGGAGTAGCAACGATGAAGCCGACGTTCTCGCAAACATCGGGTCACAATGCCTCGCGATTCCTCCAGGTGTGTTCTGGGAAGAGATTAGCGAGAGATCAACAAAGCCAGCAAAAACAAAGAAGGAGAAAAAAGAGAAACCTTCGAGTATCGCCAATGACACAACAGAAGAAGAAGAAGAGCAAGAGCTAGTCATGATGGTGCAAATTCCATGGATGCAGGCTTACATATCATATATCCTAAGGAAAACCATACCCGACGATCCGATCGAAGCAAGGCGAATAATTAGGCGATCAAAAGCTTTTACTGTGGTAAAAGGGGAGCTGTACAAACGCAGTATCTCGGGTGTGCTACAATGGTGTGTTACACCCGAAGAAGGAAGGATCATCCTAAAGGACGTGCATGAAGGAATATGCGGGCATCACGCGAGTAGCCGAGCCATTGCGGCCAAAGTCTTCAGAGCAGGATTTTATTGGCTAACAGCAATCGAGGATGCAAAGGAAATAGTGCGCACTTGCGACGCGTGTCAAAGATTTGCGGCAAGACCCCACTCACCAGCAGCGGAGCTTATGCCAATCCCACTGTCTTGGCCTTTTGCTCAATGGGGTCTCGACATGGTAGGTAAATTGCACAAAGCTTCGCCAGGAGGATATGAGTACTTGCTGGTGGCTGTCGACAAATTTACCAAGTGGATAGAGGCGAAGCCAATAAATTCACCAGATGCAGCATCCGCAATAAAGTTTGTGAAGAGCATCGTCTTCCGCTTTGGAGTCCCTCACAGCATCGTCACAGACAACGGCAGTAATTTTACGTCAAAAGAGTTCAAAGCATACTGCGCAGAAGTGGGCATCAAATTGAGCTTTGCATCTGTTGCACATCTACAGACCAACGGTCAAGTCGAGAAGGCCAATGGCATTATCTGCAATGGCATCAAGAAGCGCCTGCTAGGACCTTTGGAAAAAGCTAGGCATACTTGGCCAGAGGAGCTACCAAGTGTTTTGTGGAGTATTCGAACAACACCAAATACAACGACGCAGGAAACACCGTTCTTTTTGGTCCACGGAGCTGAAGCAGTCTTGCCGATAGAAATAGAGCACGATTCTCCACGAGTCGCAAAATATGACGAAGAAACTTCGAGAAAAGCTTTGGAGGATGATGTCGACGCACTCGATGAAGCTCGAGACGAAGTCCTGTCACGAGTCGCCAAATATCAGCAAGACCTGAAAAACTATCACAGTCGACGATTGCGGCCAAGATCTTTCCAAGTTGGTGACCTGGTTTTACGACTCAATCAAAAAAGCCATGAAAAACTCGAGTCACCGTGGCTAGGACCATACATCGTTACAGAAGTAATAGAAGGAGGAGCATACGGAATCAAAGACAAGAAGACAGGGATTGACGAGCCAAATCCCCGGAACGTGGCACGACTCGAGCGTTTCTACGCCTAGATGTCGAAAATATAGTCCTCCTCTGTAAACATACAATGTACTGAAACGCCCGTGAGTTTTCAGACGCACTCTTTTCCTTTTTCGGGGCACCGAGTGGGGCCGGGAAAGGTTTTTAATGAGGCGGGCTTGCGGTGCTGCAATATAATAAAGATAGTGGAATTATATATCTTTTTCTCGACGAGATCAGAGACTCCCCCCTAAATGATACAATATATATATACAGACAGCATCGATGAACGCAAAAGAAGCATCTTGCCTTGGTAAAAATACCTCGCCAAAATAAAAAGAGATATCGACAAAATAGTGATCAACAAAAAGCTCGGGGGCTTGCACCCGCAAAAAATAGTACACAGTGTATATTATCTTGCCTTGGGACAACCTCGCATTATAATAAACAAAAAATATCGCAATCAAAACGCCCGGGGGCTTGGCGACAAAAATAAAATGACTTTACAATATAGTTCGTATACACAGGATACAAATTTTGGAATAAGTTCGTTTTCAAGGATTTCCCAATAAATTGTCTATGGTCAAGCGCTCATTATTTACAGCGCGAGTACTATGCTCAGCGTAGCTACCCTTCACGAAGAATTTGGAATCCATCCGGAGAAGTTCATCCATCATATCTTCAGCAACAGGAGTAACAATGTCATCGTATTTGCCGAAGTTTCTTTTCTTCTTCGACATCTTCTCCAGGCACTTTGGGACAACTTGCCCTACGTCTAACTTCGGGTAGCAAATCTTTATCATGATCATCGCAAACCTTGCGCCAGCAGCTAGTTGGGCTCGTACAAAGCCGTGGATGCGAGGAGCATCTCGAAATTTGTCCATCAACGCAGGAAGGGTCTACGGCATCTTATTGCGAGGAAACATAGTACCATAAACCGGAGACAAAGTCCTTGTACGAAGTCAAGATACTCGCGAACCTGAAGCGCACGATCTTGAAATCTCACGATTTGGCGAGTCCGTTCAGGTGTGCCCCAAAAAGTCGACCCATGTTCACGCGCAAGCCGAAGAAGAACATTGGAACGAGCTTCGACACGTTCATCTTCAGTTGTAGTATCAAAAAAAGCACCTATTGTTTCTTAAAACAATTCAGTGGGCAATAAGGAGGCAAGCAGCAAAGGAAAAGAAGAAGCAAGATAAAGACAATGAAACTTACCCGCCATATCCAAGCTAGCATCTGTTAGCAGCTGGAGCATAGAATTTTCTCGAGATGTAGCTGCGGCAGCCTCAGCAACAGCGGCGTCCTTTTCAGTTATGGCATCCTGAGCTTGTTGAAGCGCAATTTTCTCCCTTTGAGAAGATTCTCGAGATTGCTCCATAAGCATAAGCGACTGTTTCTTCACGGACTGAAGTTGTTGTCGAAGTTCTTGTAAATCTTCCGACAAAGGTGTGCTGGAAGACCCTTCAAGGTAATTGTCGTCGTTTCTTACTTTCTTCGACAAGGAAGACGCGGGAGCAGCATCGGGAGGAGAAGGATTCGTTGAATAATTGTCAAATATCAACTGGAAAAGAAAATCCCCGAATCAAAGATAGCACCAAAAGGAATTTCATTGATTGTAGAAAATTTACATGGCCATTACAAAAGAAGTTCTCCTAAGGGTTTGGCAGGGAACTTGTCGCCAAGACTAGAATGGCGACAATAGCAAAGGAAACAAAGAAAGCAAAAACTAGACCTCCGGCCTTGAAGAACTAGGAGTCGACGATGGTTTGATCCCGAGATAGGCCAGGATCTTCTTCGTGTTAAGCTTTGCTGCCTTGATCAAGGATCGCCATTTTGCTTGCTCTATCTGCTCTGTGTCGCCAACTTTAGCCCAGTCAATAGTTTGTTGACTGTCAGCAACAAGGGCAACAGTGCTTTCCACGGCAACCTTCATGTTCTCATGACGCATCCTCAACCCAAGATCTTCGGGAGGATTAAAGCACTTGGCAAGACCAAGGAAAGTTGGGGGCTCCTCTTTCTTCGGGAAGAAGTAGGGGAAAAGCTTTGACAACCCCGCCCTGGCTTCATCCATGCCTTCACGCGCTTCCGTCCCGTGAAACTCAAGGAATGAAACGGCGTCAAGAAGAACATCGTTGTCGGGATCTTCAAGTTCAAATTCTTGGGAGGTCCTATCTGACAAAATAAAAATAGAAATTTTTGTCAACAAACAAAGTGCAAAAAAGGAAAATCCAAAGGGTATGCAATGGTGCAAATGCTTACCAACAAAGCGACGACTTTGCGTCTTTATGCGTTTGGTGATCGCCGCTTCGCGAGCAGATTGTGCAGTTATGTGATCGCTCAGTGAAGTCTCGGCGTCATGTAGACGTTTCCGAAGTTCTTCGACACCAGCAGCATCGGCCTTAGCCTTGTCAGCTTCTTGCCTAGCTTCAACCGCATCTGACTCGGCCTTCTTACGAGCCTCTTCACATTGCTCTAACTTTAGAGCAAGCATGTCAGCACGTTCGTTGGCTTCTATCAATTTCTCTGAAAAAAGGAAGACAAGATTAGCTATAAACGTCGACAAGACATGCAGAAAGGAAGCAAAAAATAGTCGAGCATTACCTTCAGTCTTGCTGGCGTAATCACGGTACCCAACGAATTGGGCACCGATGCGAAGAAGTTCTTTGATCATAGGCTGTTAAAGAGAGACAAAGAAAGAAAATGTTGGCATGAGAAAAATGGCGACATATAGAGCAACCAGAGAAAATATAAACAACGACAAGAGTGTTAGCAACTTACATCATCCAATAGAGGGTTAGAAGAGCTACTCGATTGAAGAGTAAGCTCTGGATTTATTTCAACCCTTGCCCTTTTTGGTGAAGGGACAAGGGGGCTTGCCGGAGGAGTAGCAGCGCCGACATTTTGTCGAGGAGGAGACGTTTCTTCTCCTTCGGCCGGCGTTTCCGAGCGACTAATGTATGTGACGTGCTCGTTCGAGCAGCCACATCAGCAGTGGGTATTTCTTCTTCATCATCACTACAAGAAAGCGTCGACAATGTAAAAAAGCAAGATAGACAAGAATTTTCGAGTACAAGTAAACAAGAAAAAGGGTACTTACGAACTGATGATAGACTCGAGGTATGGATCATAGCCTACCTTCTGGTGCGAAGGAACAGCTTCATCGACTTTGGAGGTGCCGGAATTTTCGGCATCATCCCTTTTCCTTTTGTTCCTTGGAGAAACAGCAGGAGGAGGAGATTGTGCCGATGCAGTAGCTTCAGAGACATCCTCCTTTTCGTCGGATCCCGCAGATTTTCGAGATTCTGCGGGTTCATTTGCAAATAAGGGGGCATCTGGATTATCATCGGAGATAACGACCCTTTCTTCGACTTCTCCACCTTCAGGAAGAGGAGGAAGTGAAACAAGATTTGGGTGGTCCTGTATAAAAGGAGGGAAGGATGTCAGAAAGGAGTAATAACACAAACAGCAAGGGAACAATCAACTACGCAACCATGTTTACCTTAGGAAGCGCATTGGCGGCGCTGTATGGTTTTACGCGACAAGTGGAAGGGATAGAGTCTTTCTTCTTCAAAGATGAAATTCTTCGAATAAGTCTATCCAAATCCTTGACTTCCAGATTCGTCGACAAGCGATATGTGTCTTCATCGCCAGCATAATTCCAGAAAGGGTTTTTGCGAGCCTGAAGAGGCTGCACCCTAGTCCTAAGGAAGTACGCCGTAATTTGGATGCCTGACAATTCTTTTCCACGAGTATTTTGCAACTCGGGGATACGAGTCATCAGGGCCTCTGTCGAAGTCCTTTCTTCCTCGGTAGCTTCTGCGTCCCAAGAACGGCGGCGAAGGATTTTCTCAGCACCGTCAAAAGGAGGAATATTGTCTTCGGCGCATCCATGGTTTTCTTCACGAATGTACAACCACTTATTGCGCCACCCTTGAACGGAGTCAGGGAGTTTACGTCGAAGTAATTGACAGAAGAGCGAACAGAAATAACAACGCCGCCTATGTTATAGGCGACATTGGCAGAGCCATTACGGCGACAGAAGAAAATGCGCTTCCATAGCGCCCAATTGGGCGAGACGCCAAGGAAGGCTTCACAAAGAGTAATGAAAATGGAAATGTGGAGGATTGAGTTTGGTGTGAGGTGGTGAAGTTGAAGACCGTAGACAAAAAGTAATCCACGGAGAAAAGGATGAATGGGGGCGGATAAACCACGGATGAGGTGGTCGACAAAACTTACCCGGTACCCCATTGGAGGGGCTGGGTAGCTTTCTTCACTGGGGAAGCAAATTGCTTTGGGCTTCTTGGTAATCCCCAGCTTCTTCAAGAGATTGAGGTCCTGGTTCGTGATCTTGGACCTCTCCCACTCCGCGGCTCCTAGATCCGCGGCAGCCATTGATGAATCAGGTGTGCTATGCCTCGTCAAGCGACGCGGTGGCATCAACAATGGTGATGAAGGGCAGCTGCGAAGAGAAGAGCTTTGCGAGCAATTGAGCGCAGGAGAGGGTCTTGCAGAGGAGAGCAGGGGAACGGCGCGAGCGGAAGTGTTCGAGGAAGAAGAAGGGGATCTTATATAGAGGTGCGGTGAAGCGACGGAACCGTTGGATGAAAAAAGAATGCAGAAGATGATCACTACGTGGTAACAAGGGTAAAACAGTATTTCAATATTGACGAGGTTACGGAACGTGTGCCAGAAAAAGGGGAGAACATGTGTCCCCCACTTGCATGACGTGTCCGTCAGATAAGGAATTGGGACCCACAAGGCAGCGAAACAAGCGGTAATGGTCAGTTTCCAAAATAGAAATCGTGGCTATCATCAGCAATGACGTCGTCGAGATAAAGAAAAAATTCGGCTATGAGGTTTCAGAAGTTTATCGACAATACAAGGTTATCTCGGGAGCCTTTGATCAAATACAAGTTTTTGCCCAAACGCTCGGGGGCTACTTTGAAAAGATAAAAATTTCGAGTATGACAAGATAGAAATGGCGAGAGCCTATGACCAAATGCAAGCATTTGTTCATAGCCTCGGGGGCTACTCCCATCGGGAGCGCTGGTCGCGCACCCGATAAATATAAAAATATTGAGAAGGATTATAAATATAGCGGCAACAGATACTAATCTGTGGAGCCTACACCCAAGCACAAGTTCTTGGCTGTAGCCTCGGGGGCTACTCCCATCGGGAACGCTGTTCGCGTGCCCGATGAATCTTTATCAAAATAAAGAAACAGAAGTGAGTATATTTCGAGTTTACAGAAAACTCTACATATACTCCCATCGGGAAGAAAAAATAAGTCATCAAATATGACTCGATAAAATGTGCTATTCCAAAGGCGAAAAGCACTCGACAATATATTCTCAGAACGCCAAAGTTGCGATCAATTTCTGAATGCCGCAAATTTGCGAAGGTAAGACCCCAGATCCGTTCTGCTGGGCGTGGCATCGCCAAAGACTGCGCTCTGCTACTTTTATGCGTATCAACAGATACGAAGAAAAATCCTAACGGACGCGTTAGGTACCCGATAAATTTGACTGGGACTCGACAGAATGGTAAGACCTTAAGCGGCACTCGTCGAAGTTTACACCAGTATCCCGAGATCATGTCCGGGGACGTGATCTTGAAGTAGGTTTTTGCGGATTGCCACTAGAGCAGTTAACTAGTACCTGATCCGTCAGATGAACTAGCCCCAACTACCATTATCCCTGTACAATATAGAATTTTATGTGAAGAAGCATAAATGAAAGCTCTCGAATAAAAATAAACAGTCGAGATTTTCCCTGACTCTGCGATTCAAGCAAAATCTCGGGGGCTACTGACATAGGCATCCCAAATGGGCCTGCCAAAGATAGTACCCGGGGTTTATTGAAGGCCCACTACCCAAAGAATAAGAAGATTCGGAAGCCCAAGATATATTAAGGAAAGTTAGAGTTGTAATAGGAAGTGTTATTTGTAATCTGGCGGGATGAGTTAGAAACCGTCTCGGACTCTATAACTTGTACAAAACGAAACCCTCGGCTCCACCTCCTATATAAGGGGGAGCCGAGGGACAAAGAAAGGATCGAATCTACTGTGAACATAACCCTAGTTTTCATAATCGTCGAGTACTTTTCGCCTAAACCTTCGAGATCTACTTGCCCTCTACTTCTAGCAAAACCCTAGTCTACAATCTGTAGGCATTGACAAGTTAATCCTTTGTCACTAGGCCTTGTTTCCAATACTGCAAACACCGCTTATTTATTGTTCTGTTGCATGCTTACTTGCTGCCATATTTTATTCAGATTGCTATTACCACTCATATACATCTATACTACTTGTATTTCACTATCTCTTCGCCGAACTAGTGCACCTACACATCTGACAAGTGTATTATGTGTGTTGGGGACACAAGAGACTTCTTGTATCGTGATTGCAGGGTTGCTTGAGAGGAATATCTTTGACCTCTTCCTCCCTGAGTTCGATAAACCTTGGGTGATCCACTTAAGGGAAAACTTGCTGCTGTTCTACAAACCTCTCGCTCTTGGAGGCCCAACACTTGTCTATAGGAAAAGAAGCGTGAGTAGACATCAAGCTATTTTCCGGCGCCGTTGCCGGGGAGGAAAGGTAAAAGGTACTCACACTCCGGATCTCGGCTACTAAGCTATTTTCCGGCGCCGTTGTAAGTACTCGAAGCTATTTCCTTTAGATCCTGCAATTGCATCTTTTGGTTTCTTTTTTACACTAGTTAGGCATAATGGAAAGCAACAATGAGCTTCTTATTCTATTTCCTGAGTTAAGACATGGATTGTTTGTTACGAAAATTAAAAAACCTATGGAATCTTATTTGCATGCTGGTAGCAATGATATTAGTATGAACGCTTTGAACACCATTGTTGTTAATGATATGGAAAATGCTAAGCTTGGGGAAGCTGGTTTTGATGAGCATGATATTTTTAGTCCCCCAAGCATTGAGGAGAAAATTTTCTTTGATGATACTTTGCCTCCTATTTATGATGATTATAATGATAGTGGTCTTTTGGTGCCGCCTACTATGGAGAGTAAATTTTATTATGATTATATTATGCCTCCTACACTTGATGAGAATAATAATGATAGCTACTTTGTTGAATTTGCTCCCACTACAACTAATAAAATTGATTATGCTTATGTGTGGAGAGTAATAATTTTATGCATGTGGCTCATGACAAGAATGTTTCATGTGATACTTATATTGTTGAGTTTGTTCATGATGCTACTGAAAGTTATTATGAGAGAGGGAAATATGGTTATATGCATCTTAATAATATTAAGTTTCCCTCTTTATGTTGAGAATCTTGAAATTGCGCTTGTGTTGCTTTTCTATGCTTATCACTTTGTTCTTCATGAATTTATTTGTGTACAAGATTCCTTTTCATAGGAAGTGGGTTAGGCTTAAATGTGTTTTGAATTTCCTTCTTGATGTTCTCTTTTGCTTCAAATCTTATTTCTCGCGAGAGCATCATCATTAAAATTGCTGAGCCCATCTTAATGGCTATAAAGAAAGAACTTCTTGGGAGATAACCCATGTCTTTATTTTACTACAGCACTTTTGTTTAATATTTGAGTCTTGGAAGTTGTTTACTACTGTAGCAACCTCTCCTTATCATGTTTTTGTGCCAAGTAAAGTCTCTATGTTAAAGTTGATACTAGATTTGGATTGCTGCGCAGAAACAGCATTGCTGTCTGTCACGAATTTGAGCATAAGTCTCTGTAAAAAAATCAAAAAAATCTGCAAATTTACGAGCGTGATCCTCAGATATGTACGCAACTTTCATTAGTTTTGAGTTTTTCCATTTGAGCAAGTTAAGTGCCCCTTCCAGATGCATCTTTACGGACTGTTCTGTTTTTGACAGATTCTGCCTTTTATTTAGCATTGCCGCTTTTGCTATGTTGAATGAGTTTCTTTGTTCCATTAACTTTCAGAAGCTTTGTGAAATGTCCAGAAGTGTTAAGAATGATTGTGTCACCTCTGAACATGTGAATTTGTAATTATGCACTAACCCTCTAATGAGTTTGCTTGAAGTTTGGTGTGGAGGAAGTTTTCAAGTGTCAATAGAAGAGGGTGATATACTATGATCAAGAAGAGTGAAAGGTCTAAGCTTGGGGATGCCCCGGTGGTTCATCCCTGCATATTTTAAGAAGACTCAAGCATCTAAGCTTGGGGATGCCCAAGGCATCCCCTTCTTCATCGACAACTTATCAGGTCACTTCTAGTGAAACTATATTTTTATTCCATCACATCTTATGTACTTTACTTGGAGCGTCTGTGTGCTTTTATTTTCGTTTTGTTATTTTCATTCTCTGAATAAGTTCATCCTTGTGTGGGAGAGAGACACGCTCCGCTTTTTCATATGAACACATGTGTTCTTAGCTTTTAATGTTCAAGGGCGAAAGTTGATCGCTTCACCTGTTGCTATTTAGTTGGAATAAGAAAATGCTTCATATGGTCTTGAATAATTTGATACTTGGCAATTGTTTTGAGCTCTCATATATCATGTTTAAGCTCTTGCATCATGTAGTTTAAATCTAGTAGTGGAGAACTACTGTAGAGCTTGTTGAAATTTGGTTTGCATGATTGGTCTCTCTAAGTCTAGATATTTTCTGGTAAAGTGTTTGAGCAACAAGGAAGACAGTGTAGAGTCTTATAATGCTTGCAATATGTTCTTATGTAAGTTTTGCTGTACCGGTTTATACTTGTGTTTTCTTCAAACAACCTTGCTAGCCAAAGCCTTGTACTGAGAGGGAATACTTCTCGTGCATCCAAAACCTTGAGCCAAAACCCATGCCATTTGTGTCCACCATATCTACCTACTATGTGGCATTTCCTGCCATTCCAAGTAAATACTTCATGTGCTACCTTTAAACAATTCAAAAGCTATTATCTCTTATTTGTGTCAATGTTTTATAGCTCATGAGGAAGTATGTGGTGTTTTATCTTTCGATCTTGTCATTTACTTCTGACAGACTTTCACAATGGACTAGTGGCTTCATCCGCTTATCCAATAATTTTGCAAAAAGAGCTGACAATGGGGTTCCCAGCCCCAATTAATTAACTTGCATTAATAATTTTCTTCACATGTTTTGCTCTGATCTATCAGTAAGCAACTTAAATTTGCAAATAGACACTCCTCCATGGTATGTGAATGTTGGAAGGCACCCGAGGATTCGGTTAGCCATGGCTTGTGTAAGCAAAAGGTTGGGGGGAGTGTCATCTAATAAATAAAACTAAAGTACATGTGTAAACAAAAGAGAAGAGGGATGATCTACCTTGCTCGGTAGAGATAACGTCCTTCATGGGAGCCGCTCTTGAAAGTCCGGTTGATAAGGTAGTTAGAGTACCCATTACCATTCGTTGACAACAACAAACACCTCTCAAAATTTTACTTTTATGCTCTCTATATGATTTCAAAACTTGAAAAGCTCTAGCACATGATTTAATCCCTGCTTCCCTCTGCGAAGGGCCTATCTTTTACTTCATTGTTGAGTCAGTTTACCCATTTCCTTCCATCTTAGAAGCAAACACTTGTGTCAACTGTGCATTGATTCTTACATGTTTACTTATTGCACCTGTTATATTACTCTATGTTGACAAATATCCATGAGATATACATGTTGAAAGTTGAAAGCAACCGCTGAAACTTATATCTTCCTTTGTGTTGCTTCGATGCCTTTACTTTGAATTTATTGCTTTATGAGTTAACTCTTATGCAAGACTTTTTGATGCTTGTCTTGAAAGTACTATTCATGAAAAGTTTTGCTATATGTCATCTATTTGTCAAACTATAGATCATTGCTTTGAATCACTCCATTCATGTCATATGCTTTACAATAATGTTGATCAAGATTATGATGGTAGCATGTCACTTCAGAAATTATTTGTGTTATCGTTTACCTACTCGAGGGCGAGTAGGAACTAAGCTTGGGGATGCTGATACGTCTCCAACGTATCTATAATTTCTGATGTTCCATGCTTGTTTTATGACAATACCTACATGTTTTGTTCACACTTTATATCGTTTTGATGCGTTTTCCGGAACTAACCTATTGACGAGATGCCGAAGTGCCAGTTCCTGTTTTCTGCTGTTTTTGGTTTCAGAAATCCTAGTAAGGAAATATTCTCGGAATCGGACGAAATCAATGCCCAGTACCCTATTTTCACCGGAAGCTTCCAGAACACCCGAGAGGGACCAAAGGGGGGCCACAGGGGCCCCACACACTAAGGCGGCGCGGCCTGAGGGGGGGGGGGCGCCGGCCTGTTGTCTGGACCCACCAGGGCCCCTCCGAGGCTCCCCTTTCGCCTATATAAGCTCCCTGACCTAAAACCCCGAGACGAATAAGCCTACGAGAAAAGTTCCAGAGCCGCCGCCATCGCGAAGCCAAGATCTGGGGGACAGGAGTCTCTGTTCCGGCACGCCGCCGGGACGGGAAAGTGCCCCCGGAAGGCTCCTCCATCGACACCACCGCCATCTTCATCACCGCCGCTGTCTCCCATGAGGAGGGAGTAGTTCTCCATCGAGGCTCGGGGCTGTACCGGTAGCTATGTGGTTCATCTCTCTCCTATGTACTTCAATACAATAATCTCATGAGCTGCCTTACATGATTGAGATTCATATGATGATGTTTGTAATCTAGATGTCATTATGCTAGTCAAGTGGGTTTTACTTATGTGATCTCCGGAGACTCCTTGTCCCACGTGTGTAAAGGTGACAGTGTGTGCACCGTGTGGGTCTCTTAGGCTATATTTCACATAATACTTATTCACTGTTATGAATGGCATAGTGAAGTACGTGCTTATTTATATCCCTTTATGATTGCAATGTGCTTTGTATCGCTACTAGTTTATGTGCTACTCATGTGATGTTATTAAAGTAGTCTATTCCTCCTGCATGGTGTAATGGTGATAGTGTGTGCATCGTGTAGTTCTTGTCGTAGATTATGATCATAATCTCTTGTAGGTTATGGAGTTGATTATCGCTATGATAGTATTGATGTGATTTATTCCCCCTTCATAGTGTAAAGGTGACCGTGTGTATGCTATGTTAGTACTCGGTTTATTTTGCAAAGATCTATTATGCTCTAAGGTTACTTAAATATGAATGCCGAATGTTGTGGCGCTTGTTAACTCCGGCTTGAGGGAGCTCTTGTAGCCCTACGCAACGAATGGTGTTTGTCATCCAACAAAAGAGTGTATGTAGCATAAATGAGAGAAGTTATTATTTATTATGCGATCAATGTTGAGAGTGTCCACTAGTGAAAGTATGATCCCTAGGCCTTGTTTCCAATACTGCAAACACCGCTTATTTACTGTTCTGTTGCATGTTTACTTGCTGCCATATTTTATTCAGATTGCTATTACCACTCATATACATATATACTACTTGTATTTCACTATCTCTCCGCCGAACTAGTGCACCTATACATCTGACAAGTGTATTAGGTGTGTTGGGGACACAAGAGACTTCTTGTATCGTGATTGCAGGGTTGCTTGAGAGGAATATCTTTGACCTCTTCCTCCCTGAGTTCGAGAAACCTTGGGTGATCCACTTAAGGGAAAACTTGCTGCTGTTTTACAAATCTCTGCTCTTGGAGGCCCAACACTGTCTACAGGAAAAGAAGCGTGAGTAGACATCAAGCTATTTTCTTAGAAAAACAGTATGATGCGCAAAGTGACAAGTTTTCCCTCAGAAAGAAACCAAGGTTATCAAACCAGTAGGAGCCAAGAAGCACGTGAAGGTTGTTGGTGGAGGAATGTAGTGCGGCGCAACACCAGTGAAACCGGCGCCAACGTGGAACCTGCACAACACAATCAAAGTACTTTGTCCCAACGTAACAGTGAGGTTGTCAATCTCACCGAGCTTGCTGAAAACAAAGGATTAAGCGTATCGAGTGGAAGATGGTGTTTGTTTGCAAAGAACAAGAAAAACAGTAGAATGTATTCAGATGTAAAAGAATGGACCGGGGTCCACAGTTCACTAGTGGTGTCTCTCCAATAAGATAACTAACATGCTGGGTGAACAAATTACAGGCGAGCAATCGACAAATAAAGATTCAATACATATCAATGATGATTACTATGTGATTTAATCAGGGCATTACGACAAAGTACATAGACCGCTATCCAGCATGCATCTATGCCTAAATAATCCACTTTCAGGTTATCATCCGAACCACTTCCGGTATTAAGTTGCGAACAACAGATAATTGCATTAAGTATGGTGCGTAATGTAATCAACACAAATATCCTTAGAGAAAGCATCAATGTTTTATCCCTAGTAGCAACAGCACATCCACAACCTTAGAGCTTTCTGTCATCGTCCTGCATTAAATGGAGGCATGAACCCACTATCGAGCATAATTACCCCCTCTTGGAGTTACAAGTATCAACTTGGCCAGAGCCTCTACTAGCAACGGAGAGCATGCAAGAACATAAACAACACATATATGATAGATTGATAATCAACTTAACATAATATTCTATATTCATCGGATCTCGCCAAACACAACATGTAGCATTACAAATAGATGATCTTGATCATGTTAGGCAGCTCACAAGATCTATAACAATGATAGCACAAGCGGAGAAGACAACCATCTAGCTACTGCTATGGACCCATAGTCAAAGGATGAACTACTCACGCATCAATCCGGAGGCGGGCATGATGATGTAGAGCCCCTCCGGTGATGATTCCCCCTCTCGGCAGGTGCCGAAGGCGATCTCCTGAATCCCCCGAGATGGGATTCGCGACGACGGCGTCTCTGGAAGGTTTTCCGTATCGTGGCTCTCGGTACAGGGGGTTTCGCGACGGAGGCTTTAAGTATGCGGAAGGGTAGGTCAAGGGGCGTCACGAGGGGCCCACACACTAGGCCGGCGCGGCCAGGGCTTGGGCCGCGCCGCCCTGGTGTGTCCCCACCTCGTGGCCCCACTTCGTCTCCCTTTCGGTCTTCTGGAAGCTTCGTGTAAAAATAGGCCCCTGGGCGTTGATTTCGTCCAATTCGAGAATATTTTCTTACTAGGATTTCTGAAACCAAAAACAGCAGAAAAACAAGCAATCGGCACTTCGGCATCTTGTTAATAGGTTAGTGCCGGAAAATGTATAATAATGTTGTAAAGTATGTATAAAACATTCAAGTATTGTAATAAAAGTAGCATGGAACATAAGAAATTATAGATACGTTTGCGACGTATCAAGCATCCCCAAGCTTAGTTCCTACTCGTCCTCGAGTAGGTAAACGATAACACAAATAATTTCTGAAGTGACATGCTACCAACATAATCTTGATCAACATTATTGTAAAGCATATGAGATGAATGGAGTGATCTGAACAAAATATTGCTAACAAAGATAATGACTAAGCAAATGAATCATATAGCAAAACTTTTCATGAATAGTACTTTCAAACAAGTATCAATAAGAGTTGCATAAAAGCTAACTCAAAAGCAATAAATTCTAAGTAGAATGCATTGAAGCAACACAAAGGATGATTAAGTTTTAGTGAATGCTTTCAACTTGTAACATGTATATCTCATGGATATTTGTCAACATAGAGTAATATAACAGGTGCAATAAGTAAACATGTAAGAATCAATGCACACAGTTAACACAAGTGTTTGCTTCTAAGATAGAAAGAAGTGGGTAAACTGACTCAACAATAAAGTAAAAGAATGGCCCTTCGCAGATGGAAGCATGGATTACTATTTTTGTGCTAGAGCTTTTGTTTTGAAAACATAGAAACAATTTTGTCAACGGTAGTAATAATTCATATGTGCTATGCATAATACTTCCTACAAGTTGCATGTCTCATGCATAGAGTACTAATAGTGCTCGCACCTTGTCCTACTTAGCTCGGAAACACGGATTCTCATCGCATAACATATGTTTCAACCAAGTGTCACAAAGGGGTACCTCTATGCCGCTTGTACAAAGGTCTAAGGAGAAAGCACGCATTGGATTTCTCGCTTTTGATTATTCTCAACTTAGACATCCATACCGGGACAACATAGACAACAGATAATGGACTCCTCTTTTTATTGCTTAAGCATTCAACAACAATTAATATTCTCATAAGAGATTGAGGTTGTATGTCCAAACTGAAACTTCCACCATGATACATGGCTTTAGTTAGCGGCCCAATGTTCTTCTCTAACATATGCATACTCAAACCATTTGATCGTGAAGTCCACTTACTTCGGACAAGACGAACATGCATAGCATCTCACATGATATCCAACAAAGGTAAAGTTGATGGCGTCCCCGTAAAACATGGTTACCGCTCAACAAGCAACTTATAAGAATTAAGACACATAACTACATATTCATCACCACAATAGTTTTTAAGCTATTTATCCCATGAGCTATATATTGTAAAGGTAGAGGAATGAAATTTTAAAGGTAGCACTCAAGTAATTTACTTTGGAATGGCGTGAAAAATACCACATAGTAGGTAGATATGGTGGACACAAATGGCATGGAGTTTGGCTCAAGGTGTTTGGATGCACGAGAAGCATTTCCTCTCAGTACAAGGTTTGGGCTAGCAAGGTTGTTTGAAGCAAACACAAGTATGAAAGGGTACAGCAAAACTCACACAAGAACATATCGCAAGTATTATAAGGCTCTACACTGTCTTCCTTGTTGTTCAAACACTTTACCCGAAAATATCTAGACTTAGAGAGAACAATCATGCAAACCAAATTAAACAAGCTCTACAGTAGTTCTTCATTAATAGATTAAACTACATGATGCAAGAGCTTAAACATGATCTATGAGAGCTCAAACAATTGCCAAATTATCAAACCATATGCAGCACTTTCCAATTCCAACCAAATAGCAATCTAACGAAGAAATTAGCTTTCGCCATGAACATTAAAGCACAATTAAGAACACAAGTGTTCCATAAGAAAAAGCGGAGCGTAATATCTCCAATATAAGAATGGAGGGATCCAACTTTATTCAAAACAAAACAAAAATGAAAACAAACCGACGCTCCAAGTAAAGAACATAAGAATGTGACGGAATAAAAATATAGTTTCACTAGAAGTGACCTGATAATGTTGTCGATGAAGAAGGGGATGCCTTGGGCATCCCCAAGCTTAGATGCTTGAGTCTTCTTAAAATATGCAGGTATGAACCACCGGGGCATCCCCAAGCTTAGACCTTTCACTCTTCTTGATCATAGTATATCATAATCTTCTCTTGACCCTTGAAAACTTCCTTCACACAAACTTCAAGCAAACTCATTAGAGGGTTAGTGCATAACCAAAAATTCACATATTCAGAGGTGACACAATCATTCTTAACACTTCTGGACATTGCACAAAGCTTCTGAAAGTTAATGAAACAAATAAACTCATTCAACATAGCAAAAGCGGCAATGCGAAATAAAAGACAGAATCTGTCAAAAACAGAATAGTCCGTAAATATGCATCTGGAAGGGGCACTTAACTTGCTCAAATGGAAAAACTCAAAACTAATGAAAGTTGCGTACATATCTGAGGATCACGCTCGTAAATTTGCAGATTTGTTTGATTTTTTTACAGAGACTTATGCTAGATTCGTGACAGACAGCAATGCTGTTTCTGCGCAGCGATCCCAAATATAGCATCAACTTTAGCATAAAAACTTTACTTGGCACAAAAACATGATAAGGAGAGGTTGCTACAGTAGTAAACAACTTCCAAGACTCAACAATACGAAGAATAAAATAAAACTTGGGTTATCTCCCAAGAAGTGCTTTTCTTTAACGCCTTTCAGCTAGGCGCAGAAAGTGCAAATCAAGTAACATCAAGAGAAGAAGCATCAACATCATAGCTTGTTCTAATAATAGAATCAAAAGGCAACTTCATTATCTTTCTAGGGAAGTGTTCCATACCTTTATTGAGAGGAAATTGATATTTAATATTACCTTCTCTCATATCAATAACAGCACCAACGGTTCGAAGAAAAGGTCTTCCCAACACAATAGGACAAGATGCATTGCATTCGATATCCAAGACAACAAAGTCAATGGGGACAAGGTTATTGTTAACCGTAATGCGCACATTATCAATCCTCCCCAAAGGTTTCTTTTTAACATTATCGGCAAGATTAACATCCAAATAACAATTCTTCAATGGTGGCAAGTCAAGCATATCGTAAATTTTCTTAGGCGTAACATAAATACTTGCACCAAGATCACATAAAGCATTACATTAAAAATCATTGAATTTCATTTTAATGATGGGCTCCCAACCATCTTCTAACTTCCTAGGGATAGAAGCTTCAAGTTTTAATTTCTCTTCCCTAGCTTTAATGAGAGCATTTGTAATATGTTTTGTAAAGGCTAAATTTATAGCACTCGCATTGGGACTTCTAGCAAGTTTTTGTAAGAACTTTATAACTTCAGTAATATGACAATCATCAAAATCTAAACCATTATGTTCTACAGCAATGGAATCATTGTCACCAATATTTTGAAAAATTTCAGCAGTTTTATCACAAACAGCTAGTTTCAGGCAATTTTGTACGCTTTGCACTAGGAGTAGAAACATTGCCAACACCAATTATTTTACCATTGATAGTAGGAGGTGCAGCAACATGTGAAGAATCAACATTACTAGTGGTGGTAATAGTCCATACTTTAGCTACATTATTTTCTTTAGCAAGTTTTTCTTTTTCTTCTCTATCCCACCTAGCATGCAATTCAGCCAACAATCTAATATTATCATTAATTCTAACTTGGACGGCATTTGTTTTAGCAAACCTAGCATCTTCAACTTTCTCGAGCATAACTTTCAATTTTAAAAGATCAACATCAAGAGCAAGACTATCAACCTTAGAAGCAAGAATATCAATTTTATCAAGCTTTTCTTCAACAGTTTTATTGAAAGCAGTTTGTGTACTAATAAATTCTTTAAGCATGGCTTCAAGACCAGGGGGTACACTCTTATTATTGTTGTAAGAATTACCATAAGAATTACCATAAGAATTACCATAACCATTACTATTAGAAGGATATGGCCTAAAGTTGTTGTTACCATAATTATTCCTATAAGCATTGTTGTTGAAATTATTGTTCTTAATGAAATTCACATCAACATTTTCTTCTTGAGCAACCAATGAAGCTAAAGGAACATTATTAGGATCAATATGAGATCTACCATTTGCAAGCATAGACATAATAGCATCAATCTTATCACTCAAAGAAGAGGTTTCTTCAACAGAATTTACCTTCTTACCTTGAGGAGTCCTTTCAGTGTGCCATTCAGAGTAATTGATCATCATATCATCAAGTAATTTAGTCGCGGCGCCCAAGGTGATGGACATAAAAGTACCTCCAGCAGCTGAATCCAATAGGTTCCTTGAGGAAAAATTCAGTCCTGCATAAAAGGTTTGGATGATCATCCAAGTAGTCAGTCCATGGGTTGGGCAATTTTTTACCAAAGATTTCATTCTCTCCCATGCTTGAGCAACATGTTCATTATCAAATTGTTTAAAATTCATTATGCTACTTCTCAAAGATATAATCTTAGCAGGAGGATAATATTTACTAATAAAAGCATCTTTACACTTAGTCCAAGAATCAATACTATTCTTAGGCAAACATAGCAACCAATCTTTAGCTCTTCCTCTTAATGAGAAAGGAAACAATTTCAGTTTTATAATATCACCATGTATATCCTTATACTTTTGCATTTCACAAAGTTCAACAAAATTATTAAGATGGGCAGCAGCATCATCAGTACTAACACCAGAGAATTGCTCTCTCATAACAAGATTCAGTAAAGCAGGTTTAATTTCATAGAATTCCGCTGTAGTAGCAGGTGGAGCAATAGGAGTACATATAAAATCATTATTATTTGTGCTAGTGAAATCACACAACTTAGTATTTTCAGGAGTACCCATTATAACAGTAGTAAAGTAAACTAGGCAAATAAAGTAAAGACAAGTAACTAATTTTTTTGTGTTTTTGATATAGAGAACAAGATAGTAAATAAAGTAAAGCTAGCAACTAATTTTTTTGTGTTTTGTTTAAGTGCAGCAAACAAAGTAGTAAATAAAATAAAGCAAGACAAAAACAAAGTAAAGAGATTGGAAGTGGAGACTCCCCTTGCAGTGTGTCTTGATCTCCCCGACAACGGCGCCAGAAAAACAGTCCTTGATGCGCGTAAATGTACACGTCCGTTGGGAACCCCAAGAGGAAGGTATGATGCGCACAGTGACAAGTTTTCCCTCAGAAAGAAACCAAGGTTATCGAACCGAGTAGGGAGCCAAGAAGCACGTGAAGGTTGTTGGTGGAGGAATGTAGTGCGGCGTAACACCGGTGAAACCGGCGCCAACGTGGAACCTCGCACAACACAATCAAAGTACTTTGTCCCAACGTAACGTTGAGGTTGTCAATCTCATCGGCTTGCTGAAAACAAAGGATTAAGCGTATCGAGTGGAAGATGGTGTTTGTTTGCAAAGAACAGTAAAAATAGTAGAATGTATTCAGATGTAAAAGAATGGACCGGGGTCCACACTTCACTAGTGGTGTCTCTCCAATAAGATAACTAACATGCTGGGTGAACAAATTACAGGCGAGCAATTGACAAATAAAGATTCAATACATATCAATGATGATTACTATGTGATTTAATCAGGGCATTACGACAAAGTACATAGACC
This sequence comes from Lolium rigidum, assembly GCF_022539505.1. NCBI lineage: Eukaryota > Viridiplantae > Streptophyta > Magnoliopsida > Poales > Poaceae > Lolium > Lolium rigidum. Next base: position 16,839,672 of record NC_061511.1, on the reverse strand, counting down.
TAAAACAGCAGAAAACAGCAACTGGCACTTCGGCATCTTGTTAATAGGTTAGTGCCGGAAAATGTATAATAATGCTGTAAAGTATGTATAAAACATTCAAGTATTGTAATAAAAGTAGCATGGAACATAAGAAATTATAGATACGTTTGCGACGTATCAAGCAGCTTGATGTCTACTCACGCTTCTTTTCCTGTAGACAGTGTTGGGCCTCCAAGAGCAGAGGTTTGTAGAACAGCAGCAAGTTTTCCCTTAAATGGATCACCCAAGGTTTATCGAACTCAGGGAGGAAGAGGTCAAAGATATTCCTCTCAAGCAACCCTGCAATCACGATACAAGAAGTCTCTTGTGTCCCCAACACACCTAATACACTTGTCAGATGTATAGGTGCACTAGTTCGGCGAAGAGATAGTGAAATACAAGTAGTATAGATGTATATGAGTGGTAATAGCAATCTGAATAAAATATGGCAGCAAGTAAGCATGCAACAGAACAGTAAATAAGCGGTGTTTGCAGTATTGGAAACAAGGCCTAGGGATCATACTTTCACTAGTGGACACTCTCAACATTGATCGCATAATAAATAATAACTTCTCTCATTTGTGCTACATACACTCTTTTCTTGGATGACAAACACCATTCGTTGCGTAGGGCTACAAGAGCTCCCTCAAGCCGGAGTTAACAAGCGCCACAACATTCGGCATTCATATTTAAGTAACCTTAGAGCATAATAGATCTTTGCAAAATAAACCGAGTACTAACATAGCATACACACTGTCACCTTTACACTATGAAGGAGGAATAAATCACATCAATACTATCATTGCGATAATCAACTCCATAACCTACAAGAGATTATGATCATAATCTACGACAAGAACTACACGATGCACACACTGTCACCATTACACCATGCAGGAGGAATAGACTACTTTAATAACATCACATGAGTAGCACATAAACTAGTAGCGATACAAAGCACATTGCAATCATAAAGGGATATAAATAAGCACTTCACTATGCCATTCATAACGAGTGAATAAGTATTCGTGAAATATAGCCTAAGAGACCCACACGGTGCACACACTCGTAACCTTTACACACGTGGGACAAGGAGTCTCCGGAGATCACATAAGTAAAACCCACTTGACTAGCATAATGACATCTAGATTACAAGCATCATCATATGAATCTCAATCATGTAAGGCAGCTCATGAGATTATTGTATTGAAGTACATAGGAGAGAGATGAACCACATAGCTACCGGTACAGCCCCGAGCCTCGATGGAGAACTACTCCCTCCTCATGGGAGACGGCGAGCGGTGATGAAGATGGCGGTGGTGTCGATGGAGGAGCCGAGCCTTCCGGGGCACTTCCCCGTCCCGGCGGCATGCCGGAACGAGACTCTGTCCCCCGGATCTTGGCTTCGCGATGGCGGCGGCTCGCGGAACTTTTCTCGTACCGTGGCTTATTCGTCTCGGGGTTTTAGGTCGGGGAGCTTATATAGGCGAAAGGGGAGCCTCGGAGGGGCCCTCGGTGGGGCCAGACAACAGGCCGGCGCCCCCCCCTCAGGCCGCGCCGCCTTAGTGTGTGGGGCCCCTGTGGCCCCCCTCTGGTCCCTCTCGGGTGTCCTGGAAGCTTCCAGTGAAAATAGGGTACTGGGCGTTGATTTCGTCCGATTCCGAGAATATTTTCTTACTAGGATTTCTGAAACCAAAAACAGCAGAAAACAGGAAAACTGGCACTTCGGCATCTCGTCAATAGGTTAGTTCCGGAAAACGCATCAAAACGATATAAAGTGCGAACAAAACATGTAGGTATTGTCATAAAACAAGCATGGAACATCAAAAATTATAGATACGTTGGAGACGTATCACCCCGCGGGAACCTCGGTACACCCTCCGACCCCCTAGGCTCGCCGCCGGAGCCACGGCCTCTCGTCGGAGACGACGATGCCTGTGAGTCGTAGATCTTCTGTCTAATCCAACGTCTCACGTCGCTCGTACCGCTTCGCGCGTTTAAGAGGCACTGACTGGTGGACCCCTCTCGTCAGGCAGCCCACTCGCGCTGGCCGCGTTGCTGGGCTGAGTCTCTGTGTTAATTTCGTTTCGGCCCATTAGGTTTTCCCGCGCGGCCCAAAAATTCAAATAGAGTTTAATTCATTTAGCTCAAATCCAATACTAAGGTCAACTTCAAATTTGAATAGTTTAAAATCTACAACACCAAATTTAGAAAATTTTATATATTCGGAAAGCCCATGAAATTATCAAAACAATGCCACTGGCCTCACTTGCAAATTATTTGTAGAATTTAAACGATAAAAATAACAAGTCAGGGCCTTTTCTAACTTCAAATAAATATTAAAAATTTTCTACAAATGATTTTGACTTGATTCCAACTCTCATAAATCACATTAGTCATATTCTAATTGTTTATGTAAAAATATAGTATAGTTGTTTTGCATGATCATGGACTAGAACTAAATAATGGCTATGGAGCCATTTCTAGTCCATTTAACTCATACAAATAAATTTATTTAAATAGTATGAGAGCTACTCTCTCATTTAAATTGTGTTCATAAGTAATTCAAATAGAGGTACTGACTTTGGTCTAATAAGCCTCATGCTTGGTTACTTAGAGACATTAAATCATTATCATGCTAGTATTAAAATGCATGAGGTGTAGCACCTCATTTAAATTCTACTCTCAAATAATAGATATGAGGTGTTGACCCTGGTCAACTTATACTCATACCTTATTATTATTTGAAGAGATTAAATCTTAATAAGATTTAATGAGAGGAAATTATTTCTCCAAAGAAATAAATAGAAATGATAATCAACACTTATAATGAGAGGAAATTATTTTTCTTTAACATAAATAAAGTAAATCACCATGTTAATAAGATGTGATGCTAGCACAGGCTTGTGTGCAATTTTGGTGTGTTTAGCTTAGCACTTAAGATTGTGTGGTGATCGTTATACCATGTATTCGTATATAGACGCTAGTCTCGAGGAATACCCGGAGGAGGAAGACTACAACCAAGAGGAGAAGGAGAACTTTGACCACTACCCTGCTCAAGGCAAGCTAATACTCTTGCAAGCCAACCTAAGGCCAAGCTCTTCATGAGCAAGGCACCATTACATATTACTTTCTGGTTAAGAATCCTATCCTATGTTTTATTTTACTATTATTTTACTTATGGTATTTCAAAGTTTACTTTTGATTCATGATTCACTTGGTCTAGACTAGAACAAGAGTATCAATGTTAGCATAAGCAAACAAAGCTAGATAGCACCCCCTCATGACTAGATGCTATTGCTAAATAAATAAAATTGACTACTCTAGATGGGAACAAGGTGAAATGAAATGACTTTGAAGGAATTTGAAAGTGAAAGTGACTAGAATGACTTGGTGAAAATTTGTGAAAACTGATGATTGGGTTCGGATGCGATACCTTTCCAATTATACAAGTACCCCCACAATACCAGAATATGGGTATGGCTTAACTGGAAGTTTATATATCTTAGTATGGGTTCCCTCTAAACAAGCATCATAGGGGTTATGCCGAGGCTGCCTCCGTTGAAAGTAAATTGATATGAAATGACGTGAATGAGGTGAATTGTCCGGCCCAAGCCCTGTGCAGTTCCCAGGCTGACGGTTTGTCTTCACTGGGAGGCCAAGCTCATGGGGAGAGGTGCCTATACTAGGGTGTGTAAGTGAAAGGTTAGGGTTGATGATCCGCGTACTGAGTTACGATTATTCAGGGTTATCCCTGACGGATGTAATCAAATGTTCTGGCACAAGTGTGCAACCTCTACAGAGTGTAGAACTATTCGAATAGCCGCGTCCACGGTTACGGATGATTGGAAAGGCCATATTGTTCTGTTTTCAGAACTTGTCTTAAAAATAAATGGTGAACTTTGAATGGTGACTTGAATTATGAAAACATAACTGATGTTGCGGGAATGACACTAATGTTCCCACTTGAGTTAGTCTAGTGATTCAAGCATCTTTACTAAATGTTTTTGAACTAAACTTGGCTTTACGCAAATAAACCTAGAGCTTAGCAACCCTAAAATGTGATAATTACTTACATTAGTATTAGTTTGCGAGTACTTAAAGTACTCATGGTTGTGTCCCTGGCTATTCCAATGCCAGACTATGAAGAGGAGCAACACTATGAGGATGACGGTCAACAAGACGTCTACCAAAACTAGGATGCTGCTAACGTCAAGCGTTGGCCTGGGGATAGATAGTTCCACCTACTACGACGCTTCCGCTACTTATATGTGTTCGTTGATCGTTCAGATCAACGACTTGTGTAATATTGGATCATGTGATCTATGGATGTAAGACATTATGTGTTGTAATAAATAATGACTCTATGGTATTCAACTATTATGTCTCGCAACAACACTATTCCTGGGATTGCGATGAATGGCATAATAGGCATCTGGACTTAAAAATCCGGGTGTTGACAAGTTGGTATCAGAGCCATTGTTTGACCTTAGAAGCCCCTAGTTTAGAATGGACGTTTGAAAACCCTTAGATTCAAAAATAATGAAAGAAATAGTTATAAAAACATATTCACACTCTTATCCTTGAGCTCCTTTGCAAAATAACAAGTTCATGTTTCTTTCTTAAATTAAAATTTTGAACACTTGCACTTCTCTAACTTAGTCATCCATGTCTCTACAGATGGAGCAATTCGCTCAGACGGAGTTTTACCGGCTAGGCGATGCTGGAGGCTTAGTTTTCGAGCAGGACCTGACTGAGATCTCCCTGTTCCTCGGGCGCCCCTTCCCGGAGTTCTTTGGGGGACAGGTCACCAACCAGCTCGGAGGACAGATGCAGTGGATCATCTGCGCTGACCTCCGCGGAAAGCTCGAGTCACCCACGACTGGCAGGATCCAGTTCTCCTTCCGGGAGAACAACTGGGTGGACGGTGTCGAGGGTTCTCCTCGGCAATGCCCTCCGATAGGGGCTTAGGGTTGATGGAATCCTGCAAGCTGACACGAGTCATCGGTACACAGACAAGCGGGGAGAGCGATTTACCCAGGTTCGGGGCCCTCGATGAGGTAAAACCCTTACGTCCTGCCTGTCTGTTCTTGATTATAAAGATAATGGGTTACAATGGGGTGCCGAATAGTTCGGCTGAGATCTCGTCGAGATGGCTAAGTACTAGGGTAACCTAGGTCTAAGCTTCTGTTGGCTAAGTTCGTTAAGATTGATTGTGTCCCTCGATAGCCCCCTCCTGGCCTTTATATAGGAGGCCGGGTCCCGAGAGGTTTAACCGAGTACGAGTAGGTTTACAGTAGATCTATTTCTAATCTTTCCTTGTTCGGCTTCTTCCGTGTCTTGTACTTCAAGTAATCCTTCGCCGCATCATCCTAGTGGCCCATCTTGCCATCGGGTACCTTCATGGGCCTTCAGCTGGACCGTATAGGGTAGAGCAACGTTGGTTACCCGAAGGGTAATACCCACGTCAGTAGCCCCCGAGTGTCTAGCCGAACATAGTTCGGGTAGAGACTGAAGCATGTCTTCTTCCGAAGTCCTTCTCCTTGACCATTCTTGCTTTTCCTTCTGTATGTATTGTTCTCTTCTATCGGGTGCGCGTCAGCGCTCCCGATGGGAGTAGCCCCCGAGTCTAGGTACGGATGCTTGCAATCCGTGCATAGACTCAAGTTGTACCACTCGAACGTCTTCTGCCGAAGTTTTTCCCTGCACAGAATCAAGTCCCCGGGCATGATCCTGGAGTGTGAAAAAAGTTCTGTCGGGTGCACGTCCAGCGCTCCCGATGGGAGTAGCCGCCGAGTCTGGGCACGGGCGTTTGCGTCCGGGTGCAGACTCGAGTCAAAATTTTCCTTCGAGTCCTCATTCTGCCGTGTGCACGTCCAGCGCTCCCGATGGGATTAGCCCCCGAGTCTAAGTGTAGATGCTTTACAATCTGTACATAGACTCAAATTGACCATCCGATAGTTTTTCATCTCTTCGTACGCAATCATTCCTCATGACGTCATTGATGACGTTTTTCTGACACCTTGATTCTGACTGATAAGACGCGACCTACTGGCCCCCTTTTTTCCCGAGCAATTCCTGCTCCTCTTGCACGGTTAGCGAGGCGCCTCCTCGATTTCCGCAACCATTAACTGGAGAGAAGGCCCACAAAGCTTTTCTTAAGTATCCCAAAAGATAGAAATCCCTAATCTTCTCCTCCATTCATCCCTTTGTTGTTCTTCCTCTTCTCCTTCTCGCAACTTCTTGCACCGCCATCACTGCTTTCCAGTTTCTCCCAAATCTCGCGATGGTGAAGAAGAAGAATCCTAGCGCCGCCGCCAGCTCCACTAGCGGTGGTACTGCCGCCAAATCTTCCTCGATTCTTCCGAAGGAGGGCGCCCCAAACGCTCCTCCCCCAGCTCCGGCGCCACCGGCGCCACTAGGCCCAGTAGCCAGGCCCGGAGATTGGATAGCATCGACCATCACCAAGCGTGACGAGAAGAGATCCCGAAGCCTGGGATTGATCTCCTCCGACGAGGGGAATGTGATGTTTCCAGGTGTGATTTCTCGACCTAATCCCCCTGCTAGCTTTTCCGTGATGTTCTTGTCGTTCTTGTACCGGGGTCTTTCGCTTCCCGTTCACGAATTCCTCCTCCATCTCTTGCGAACTTACGAGATCCAACTATGGCAACTTACTCCCAACTCCATCCTCCACGTTGATGTGTTTATCACCCTTTGTGAAGCAAATCTGGGCATTGAGCCTCATTTTGGGTTGTGGAAAAAGATCTTCTATGTGAAGAGATACAACAGCAGTAACGGATCCTTTGTCACCGGAGGAGTGGGATTTGTAGCTCGTTCGGACGTCAACTACTTCAACTTCCCAATGAGAGAGTCCGTACAAGGGTGGAGGTTGAAGTGGTTTTACGTCAAGGACACCTCGTCACCCGAATCTCAGCTTCCTCACTTTGTCGATGTCCTTGAAGCCAAGCCTAAGAATTCCTGGAAGAATATTCTCTCTCCCGACGAAAAAGTAGCAGCCGATGAACTATTTGCCAGATTTCTTCGGATCAAGGAAGCTGACGGACAAACCATGGTCGGTACAGAGGTGGCGGCAGTGTTCCTGAAACGTCGAGTCCAACCAGTCATGGCCAGAGTTCACCCAATGTGGTTGTACTCAGGTCCGAAAGATGAGACCAGAATTAACGCTGCCGAATTGTCGGAAAAGGAACTGCTCGATGAAGTCCGTCGCCTCACTTTCTTTAGCCAAGAAGACTTGATCCCATTGATGTCTTCGTATATTCCTTTTGATGCCGATCATCCACCACCAGAGGTAACTTCCCTTCTCAAATTCTTATTATGCTACCATTTACTTAGTCGACATAATTACTACTGCTGTTCTCATCTGTCTTTTCTTCGACAGACCCTTGTAGCCTCCGGGGACTTGCATAACTCGCCAAACGATATTTCTGAGGGAAGAGGCTCTTCAGAGCCTGTTGACTTTCACATTGTCGAGCATACAAGCCCGAAATGCGATCACGACGATCCGATAGATTCCGAAACCGTTCACGCCAATCTCCCTCCATCAGCCGATGACACTCGTGACACAGAGGGATCGGTGCGTGATGATGACGCTGATCATGATGCCTTTGTTAATGCAGCTGCGGAGGAAATCAGGGCTCCGCCTATGAAGAGATCAATCGGCGGCTTGGCTGACGAAGATGATCTCCTTGACATGTAAACGTTTCCCTCCTTTTTGCTACATTCTGCTCCTTTGTTTTCTCGCATTTTTCTCATCACTTTGGTCGACCATACCCTTCTTGTAGTGATGAAGCTTTCGCTGAGCCTCCGTCTAAGAGGGTCAGATCTGACGTTGTCTCACCAGCCGCCGCAGCTTCCGAAGCTTTGGCTCCTAAAGCGGCTCCCGCGACGCAAGCATCGACTGCTTCCTCCCTTTCCAAAGGAAAAGATGCTCCTGCTGCCACCACAGCTCTTCCTTCTGTAAGTCCTTCTTGAATGTAACACGAATCTTTTGGAGTGTGTCTTGCCTAATGATTTTTGTAAAACATTCCTTTTCTTTAAGGATCTGAGAGGTGTGATATCCTCTCTAGAGGCCTTCGCCTCTCAATTTACCTCTCTGGAGGCGGACAAAGTTTGGCTGCAGGAGGAAGCTAAGTCTTCTTCTTCAAAGTTAGATGGCGCCATCAAAAAGGCTGCCATAGCTCGCCAGGAAATCGACTCCCTAAAAGAGGAACTGAGCAAGCTGAAAGAGAAGCTGAAGGAGGAGGAAGCTCGGGCAGCAGAAAAGGATGAACTCCTTCGTCAGTCTGCTTTGGCTCTACTTCGTAAGCTCTTTCATACATCTCTTGTTGATTATTATTCTTATGAATCCATTTCTTTATCAACGATTTTCTCCAATTTGATTTCTTGCAGAAGCCGCCAGTATCCCTGCTACTGCCTTGGACAAAGTTCCGAATAACTCCCCGGCAAATGGTGTGTCAATGGCTTTCGCCTCCCACCAGCTTACCCGGGAGCTTCTTAACAAGGGAAAGGGTGCCCTGGCGCGGATGCATTCGATGATTTTCCCCAAGATCAAGCAGGAGAAGACTCTGGGGCAGCTGATTGATGCCTTCGCGGTTGACACCAAGGAAGTTATTGAGGTATTCAAGCGTACCTCACGTACCTATGGTGCCCTCCTTGCCTTCCGACTTATGATGGGTTACGGCTTTAAGGCTGACATCGAAGAAATGACTAAGGAGCTGCCGAAAGAAAAAGATGGGCGATCTGTTGACTTAAGCGCCTTTACAGTGTCTGCCCGTACTTGTGCCCGCCAGCTCCTTGAACTAGTTTCGTTAGAAATGACATCGGCTGGCCCCAGCCTATCAACTCAGACCCAGGCTCCTTGATTGTTGTGACAATTTTATCCTCGGGCTGATGTGAAACATTATTCTGTTGCAAAACTTTATGTTTGTAATGAACTCCGTGCTGGCAATGTTGTTGGCACACCTTTGTCATAAACACTTTTTTTTTTACTTGCACTTCTGCCAATAGTAGTTACTTGCACTTCTCCCGATGGGAGTTACGTTGTGTGTTCAATATGGACATATCCGACATCCGTTTTCAACGCTTTTTCCTTCAGGTTTTCCCAGTGCCATCATTTGTCGACGACTCTTCGGGTGTTCTTCCCGAAGGTGATCGGATCCAGCGGATGAAGGATCGGATCACCCAGATGGAAAAGGATCTGTGCAGCACTTACGCCTTAGCTGCTATTGTCAATAAGAAGAGCGAGATTGCAGCCGACGTGGAGCGGTACGCTCTTACTGAGCTGCATAAAGCTATCGAGAGTTTGAACTGTGAGTTCCTTGATCCCTGCGCCCTTTTGTCGACAACGCCTTATCTGATCCTTTATTTACTTCTTTGCCAGTCATAGCTCTGAACCGTGTGGAAGAAAACAAACGGATTCATGAGCGTGTGCATGCATTGACCCAGCTATCCTCAGCCGAAGAGATTTTCTGGCGGGAGCACTCGAAGGCTTCGACTGTCGCGCGATTTCAGGATCGGGTTCAGCAGGTCCACCACTTCTTTGACAAGTGCTACAAGGCTATGAGGATGGTTTGGAAAACAATGTTCCCTTTAAACGCAGTTCCCCCCACGCTCCTTGCTTTGATGTCTGAACTTGGTAATGCCAAGAAGATTCGAGACTTGGTGCGCGCGCAAGTTTTTGCAGGGGCCAGGTTTACACTTGCCCTTGTACTTGCCCGTTATCCCTCGGCAGGTTTGCTGTCGATTGCCAACGTGACTGGAGACTTGGAGGCACTGTATCCGAAGGTATTGTTGCATGCCAATATAATTGTTGACAGACTTGAAGAGGACTCAAAGGTACCTGAAGAAAGAGGAACTCCGCAGGGGTAATTTCAGGGATTTAATGTTTGTTTTGTAAATAGATAATTTGGCTACTTCATCCAAGTGTTTGGATTATGTAATGATGCCTTTTCATTCGGTAGATACATGCATATGTATTTTTACCGTGCTAATGCCGTTGGCAAGTTTTGACTGAGCGAATCTGAGTTGCTCGTTTAAATGTATGTGTATTGGTTGGTTAGCAAATCATTTGAGTGATCAGCTCGTGTTGCAGGTTTTGCTAAACCTGTTGTATGCGCAACTTTGCTTTCAACCGATTTATGTTTCGACAGGCACTCCCGAATATTTCGGGTGTAGTGGTTCTGCCGATGAGCCCGTTGTTCCTTGATATTTCCATAAGTAAAATATCGAACGTGGGTTGTGTTTATATGTATTTCCGAACTCTTGCTATGTACGGCACTCGTAGAGGCATCTATAGCAGAGGGAAAGGTAAATGTCTTTTAGCACTCGAAGAGGCTTTTTTGGAGCACGATCTTCTGCCTCGTACTATGTTTGCATAGTGATGGGGCTTAGAAGTTTGTAATCACTGCAATGTTTTAACAAAGAATGGAAGCTTAAGTTCTTATTAATAAGGTAAGCACGAGGCTAGAGGGCGAAAAAAAGGAAGGCCCTGTGTAAAATAAGGGGAAAAAAAGAGAATAAAGGCTGATAAATTTCTTAATCAAGGAAGGGGTTCTTGTCTTCTTCTGGCTTCTTCACCACGTTAGTGGTTGCCGCAGCGTTGCTGGTTTCATCAGGGGTTTGGGCAGTGGTTGCCAGCGTCTTGATGTCTCCTATGCCTTCTGTGCCATCAACTGTCGAACCTTTTGCTGCCGAAGCTTCTGCTGCCGAGGCTTCTGCTGCCGAAGCTTTAAGGGCAAGGTCGGCTGGCTTCTTCTTGATTTCCCTGTCTTGTTTCTCCTCCTTGATTTCGCGTATCGACAACTTGGGTGGAGGCTTGGCAATCTCTTGTTTGTTCCCAAACTTCGCAGCAATCCTCTGAAAGTCGCGATCACAATTGTCCGAGCGTGAGAAACTTCCATAGACTGTGATGTTTGTCCCGTTGTTCCCAGGCATTTTCAGCTTGAGATATGCATAATGCGGCACAGCCATGAACTTGGCATAAGCTGGTCTTCCGAGTATAGCGTGATACTGTGACTCCCAGTTCACTACTTCAAACTCGATCTTTTCCTTCCTGAAATTGTCGGTTCTGCCAAAAACGACATTCAGGTAAACTCTGCCAAGAGAGTGACCCGGTGCAGTTGGAAGAATCCCATGGAAGAAGGTGTCTGTCTCTTCTAGCATCCTCATGGTGATCCCCATACTCTTGATTGTGTCGACTAAAATCAGGTTTAACCCGCTTCCACCATCCATAAAGAATTTGCTCATCTTGAATCCCCCTATCTGTGCTTCGACTACTAGGGCGGCGTGTCCTGGTTTTGGTATGGTCATCGGGTGATCTGCTCGACTGAACGTAATGTTCTGAGAGGACCACTCGACATACTCGGGGATGTTTGCCATGATGTTTTCGGCCAGATTAATCTCTCGGGTGACCTTCATCTCTCTTCTCGAGACACCTGTCCTGTGGATCATGCTCATCTGCCCGCGTGGCGGTGGGAATGCCTCGTTGGGTTGGTGAGGTTGAGCCTGCTGGACTTGGTGCTGTGGTGGAGGTGGGGGTGGAGGTGGTAACGGTTGCTGTCCTGACTGCTGGATGAGTTTGTGCATGTCGAGGAACTGCCGACAGTCCCTGAGGAGGTGACTCGACTTTGTTTTGCCGTCCTTGGAATCGACGTACGAGTGCAGGTAACAGGGGGCGTTGATCTGCTCTACGTAGGGTAGCTCAGGAGTCCTCTGCTGCCGTGGTTTATAGTTGCCACGGTTCCCAGAGTTGTTCCGATTGCTGTCTTGTCGATCGTCTCTTCTTTCGTCATACCGATCGTCATGTCGATCGGAGTATCCTGCGGCCACCAGGTTGTTGTCGTCATAGTTGCGATTCTTCCTTCTTTTGTGTCGATCCCGTCGGCTGCCTGAGTCGTGCTTCGGCTGGTCGTCATCTTCATCATCGCTGCGCTGCCGCGGTCTTCGCACGTTGTCCTCACCATCAGCCCAGCTGTTGGCGATTTCCATTAGCTTGGTAATGGTTTTTGGCTTCTTGCGTCCGAGCTCTTCTGTGTAGCTTTCACATCGGACGCCATCGCTGAAAGCGTCGATTGCTCTGTCGACAGATACGTCTTCGGCAGCGTTTAGGAGTTTGGTGAAATCTCCCGATGTATGAGCGCATCGACTCCTTACGCTTCTGTCGGCGATTGCGTAATTCTTCAATCCCGACGGGTCTCTTGTATGTTGCCTGGAAGTTAGCAACAAAGGCATCCACTAGATCGTCCCATGATTTAATGGAACCCTTCGGCAGCCCCCTTAACCAGGCTCGCGCTGAATCCTTTAAGTAGAGCTGCAAGCACCGCATTGCTGCTATCTGGTTCCCCTTGTGCAGAATCACGGTCTGCAGGTAGTCGTCTATCCAAGATCTTGGTTCTTGCTGCCCATCATACTTGGCAGCATCGGTGGGAGTAGGCTTGAACTTCTTGGGCGGCATCGTCTCGCGGATTTTGTAACTCAAGCAGTCGGCTCCCCTGAGTTCGCCATCATACTCCTGATCCTCATCCGAAGAATCAATGTCGTCATCCTTCCTGGCGGCGCGTCGTCGCCTTGCTTTATCGATCCGGCTCTGGGTGATTTCATCCCGAGCGTCTCTTGCATGATATTTTGAACCACTAGCCTGCGCCGTGGTCTTCTCTTTCTGCGGGACTAGATTTTTTCCCAATATCGCGAGACTTTCCAGGGCGCCTCGGTGAGCTTGAGCCATGTATCCTTCAGGGCGCTGGTTGATGAGGTACGCAGCGAGATTGGCAGTTGCTCCCGCAACGTTTTTCGGCCGTGGCATGCCCACGGTGTCCGTGGTCATAAAGGACTTGGTTAGGTTCGATGTTATTTCTCTAGCGTCGTCTTCCGAGAGCCTGGACAGCCTTGACCGGTGCTTGCCTGCCCCATGAGTACTTCGGGAGGCGCTTCCTTGCGAAGCTCTCCGTCGCTCGCTGGATCGGTCCGCTGCAGATAGACGCCTCTCGAGGGTGGCCTGTTCTTTCGACAGGTGCTCCCGGTTTTTCTCTAGTATAGAGCGGTAAGCATTTAAGGTTCCAACCGAGGTTCCTGCGGGGAGTGGGGTATTGTTAAGCACGGCTGCCCTAGCTGCCGCCCACTCTTCGTCTGCGATGGTGTAATCACTGTCGCGGTTGCTGGCACTGTTCTCGAAGCTTGCTCGCCTGCTAGAACGAGGCGTGCGGTCTCCGTCTCCTCCGTGCCTTGTGTTTCCTGTGTTGTTGGCGGCATAAACCTGATGATGCGCCAATCTTTGGGTGGCTCCTCGGGCAATGCTGTCGATGCTGTCCTCTCCCGATGAGTATTGGGCATTGCAGATGAACGGTGTGTCGCTCGACCCCAAGCCATGCCTGGCGTCGCAGTTCAAGCAGTAGTACGAGGTTAACTCTGAGGATGTGGGATCGTCGGATCCTACTGACATGGAAGACGTCGAACGGGGAGTCGAGGGCGCGGGCGAACTCATCGATTCTGTCAGACCAGCCAACAGGTCGAGTGATGATGATGCGCTCGGACTCGTCGATTCAGAGGTAGGCAGCTCCAGCAGCTGAAGAATCCCTTCTGCGTTGACGTTGTAGTGGACGCTGCCGATGGTCATCTCCATGTTTCCTTGTAGATCCGAGAAGTTTGAGCGAGAAGAATCGCTGTGCGGCGTGAATTCATAGGAGCCGAATCGAATCGAACTTCCCAGGTTTGGTGATGACGGTGTCGATGAAGACGTTGATGACATGATCGGATCTGCCGATGACCGATCTCGCGCCAGCAGGTTCCCCACGGTCGGCGCCAATTGTCGAGGGTGCTCCTCGGCAATGCCCTCCGATAGGGGCTTAGGGTTGATGGAATCCTGCAAGCTGACATGAGTCATCGGTACACAGACAAGCGGGGAGAGCGATTTACCCAGGTTCGGGGCCCTCGATGAGGTAAAACCCTTACGTCCTGCCTATCTGTTCTTGATTATAAAGATAATGGGTTACAATGGGGTGCCGAATAGTTCGGCTGAGATCTCGTCGAGATGGCTAAGTACTAGGGTAACCTAGGTCTAAGCTTCTGTTGGCGAAGTTCGTTAAGATTGATTGTGTCCCTCGATAGCCCCCCTCCTGGCCTTTATATAGGAGGCCGGGTCTCGAGAGGTTTAACCGAGTACGAGTAGGTTTACAGTAGATCTATTTCTAATCTTTCCTTGTTCGGCTTCTTCCGTGTCTTGTACTTCAAGTAATCCTTCGCCGCATCATCCTAGTGGCCCATCTTGCCATCGGGTACCTTCATGGGCCTTCAGCTGTACCGTATAGGGTAGAGCAACGTTGGTTACCCGAAGGGTAATACTCATGTCAGACGGCCTCGCTCGTGCTATGAAGGAAGCACTGGCCCGTCTGTGCGGGCTAGAGCTGCCCCGAATCCGGGGAACCCGCTACTTCCACGTGGGAAGGCACGACTCCATGGGGGCACCGATGGATCTCTCGCCCCATCCCGAGTTGAATTACCACGTGGACCACACCGACTACCTGCTGTGCGAGACCTACGTCCAGCTCGACAACGCTCGCGCCCTCGCCAACTTCGCCTACCACCAGATGGCTCAGAAGGACGAGATCACCAAGATCATCGCCGCAGAACGCAAGACCCTTCGCCGTGAGAACGCGAAGAAGGACTACTCCATCTCTCGCCTCCGCGACCAGATCGCCACCCTCAAGGAGACCATCAAGACCCAGGCGGACCAGCTCGCGACCCTCGAGGGAGAAGGAGAGGGGGAAGACATCCAAGGGGATGGCTACTCCTATGTGAGCAATGACAACTACGAGGAGGATGATGATGACCTGGCCTTCTATCCTGATGAGGATGGCCATGAGCACCTGACAGCCGGGATGGATGACACCGTCCCGATCCATGTTGATGAAGCTTAGTTTCACTTGTGCACCTTGCGTAGGTGTAAGTTGTATCGGTCCCACTGTATCGTAGCTGGGTGAAAGGGGTTCTTCAAACCCTCGGAGGTGTTAGCTTGTAATGCTTGCATCATGAATAAAATAAAGGTGTGCTTATTTTCAACATGTCAAGAACTCAAGTTTTAAATTTTGAACTTTACCCAAAGTAAGCCATAGAAATTTCCCTCTCATCTCATGATCTATCTCAATGTTCAGATGGCACCTCCCGGCCGTGCATCACAGGATGCTATGATGCAACTGCTGCAGACCCTAATGGCAGATAGAGAGGCTGAAAGAGCTGAAAGGCAAGCCAACATCGCTGCACTACAACAGATTGCCCAGAACAACCAAGGCCACGGAAACCATGACCATTGATACGTCTCCAACGTATCGATAATTTCTTATGTTCCATGCTACTTTATTGATGATACCTACATGTTTTATGCACATTATATGTCATATTTATGCATTTTCTGGAACTAACCTATTAACAAGATGCCGAAGAGCCAATTCTGTTTTCTCGCTGTTTTTGGTTTCAGAAATCCTAGTAAAGAAATATTCTCGGAATTGGACGAAACTTTCGCCCAGGGTCCTATTTTTGCACGAAGCTTCCAGAAGACCGAAGACCTAACAAAGTGGGGCCACAAGGCAGCCAGGGGGGTGGCCGGCGCGGCCCAAGCCCTGGCCGCGCCGACCTATCCCCTGGGCCCCTCGTGTGGCCCCCCGCGTTGACCCTCCGCCTACTTAAAGCTTCCGTCGCGAAACCCCGGTACCGAGAGCCACGATACGGAAAACCTTACAGAGACGCCGCCGCCGCGAATCCCATCTCGGGGATTCTGGAGATCGCCTCCGGCACCCTGCCGGAGAGGGGATTCATCTCCCGGAGGACTCTACACCGCCATGGTCGCCTCCGGAGTGATGAGTGAGTAGTCCACCCCTGGACCATGGGTCCATAGCAGTAGCTAGATGGTCGTCTTCTCCTTGTTGTGCTTCATTGTTGGATCTTGTGAGCTGCCTAACATGATCAAGATCATCTATCTGTAATACTATATGTTGTGTTTGTCGGGATCCGATGGATAGAGAGTACTATGATTATGGTGATTATCAATCTATTGTTTATGTGTTGTTTATGATCTTGCATGCTCTCCGTTATTAGTAGAGGCTCTAGCCAAGTTTTTGCTCTTAACTCCAAGAGGGGGTATTTATGCTCGATAGTGGGTTCATGCCTTCATTGAATCTGGGATCGTGACAGAAGGTTCTAAGGTTGTGATGTGCTGTTGCCACTAGGGATAAAACATTGATGCTATGTCTAAGGATGTAGTTGTTGATTACATTACGCACCATACTTAATGCAATTGTCTGTTGCTTTGCAACTTAATATCTGGAGGGGTTCGGACGATAACCTGAAGGTGGACTTTTTAGGCATAGATGCAGTTGGATGGCGGTCTATGTTCTTTGTCGTAATGCCCGGATTAAATCTCACTATATTTACCATGTCATGTATATGCATTGTTATGCCTTTCTCTATTTGTCAATTGCCCGACTGTAATTTGTTCACCCAACATGCTTTTATCTTATGGGAGAGACACCTCTAGTGAACTGTGGACCCCGTTCCTATTCTTTACATAGCATAAAATCTACTTGTTTTACTGTTTTCTTTGCAAACATCTTCCACTCGATACGCTTAATCCTTTGTTACAGCAAGCCGGTGAGATTGACAACCTCACTGTTTCGTTGGGACAAAGTACTTGGGTTGTGTTGTGCAGGTTCCTAGTTGGCGCCGGAATCCCTGGTGTTGCGCCGCATCACATTTCGCGACCATCAACCTTCAACGTGCTTCTTGGCTCCTCCTGGTTCGATTAAACCTTGGTTTCTTTCGAGGGAAAACTTGCTACTCGTGCGCATCATACCTTCCTCTTGGGGTTCCCAACGAACGTGTGAGTTACACGCCATCAAGCTCTTTTTCCGGCGCCGTTGCCGGGGAGATCAAGACACGCTGCAAGGGAGTCTCCACTTCTCAATCTCTTTACTTTGTTTTTGTCTTGCTTTATTTTATTTACTACTTTGTTTGCTGCACTAAATCAAAATACAAAAAAATTAGTTGCTAGTTTTACTTTATTTACTGTCTTGCTTTCTATATCAAAAACACAAAAAAATTAGTTACTCGCATTTATTTTATTATCATGACTAGTCCTGTAGTTGTTACTTTATCACCTGAGGAAGCGATCTTTACCTTTAAACAAGGGGGTGAGGAGAGTTTTGAGAAAGCTTGGTCTAGAATTTTTGATTCATATAGTAGAACTGAACCTAAAATGCCTCTAAGTTTGCTTCTTAGTAACTTTTATTTTGGTCTTACTCTTCGTTATAGATACGCCTTAGATGCTCGTAGTAGGAGGAGATTTCCTCCATTGTGATGGAGATCAAGCTTTTAATGCCATAAAAAAATTAGTCACATCATCTGGCTCTGCTAGTAACTTTGATTTATCTCTAGCTAGCATTCTTGATAGATTAAACACTCTTGAAACAAATATGTCTTGTTTAAAAGAAGGGTACAACCATATTCGCGAATTTTATGATTATGTTCCACTAAGCTTTGAACCTTCAATGTGGGTGCCTACTATAAAAGCTACCATTTGTGATGAAATTTTTTATGCCCGCTGTGATATTATGTCAGAATTCTGCCTTATGCCTAAAAGCATTTATGAATCTTTGCCACTTTGGGAACTTACTGAAGGAGGAGAAGGAATAACTCTTACTGATAATTCTGTTATAATTCCTAAGGGAGTAGCTGAAGGTGTTTTCACAACCTTTCTTGGAAGAACGGTATCCACTGATTATCTTGTCATTGAATGTGTAGGGACAGGACAAATTACGTTTGGAAGATCCCTGTTGAAACTCATGGGAGCAATCATCGATACGGGAAAGGGCACTCTAAATTTTACCTCTTCACCAGGATGCGGTCATGTATTCCCTAAACCAAAAAGTAAGAAGAGTAGGCTCAAAGCCTCTGGTAAGAATGTCAATGCTCCAACTCTCGATGTTACTTGATTTGCACTTTCTGCGCCTAGCTGAAAGGCGTTAAAGAAAAGCGCTTATGGGAGACAACCCATGTTTTTACCTACAGCAATTTTTTGTTTTGTTGAGTCTTGGAAGTTGTTTACTACTGTAGCAACCTCTCCTTATCATGTTTTTGTGCCAAGTAAAGTTTCTATGTCAAAGTTGATGTTATATTTGGGATTGCTGCGCAGAAACAGCATTGCTGTCTGTCACGAATCTGGGCATAATTCTCTGTAGAAAATTCGAAAAAATCTGCCAATTTACGAGCGTGATCCTCAGATATGTACGCAACTTTCATTAGTTTTGAGTTTTTCCATTTGAGCAAGTCTGGTGCCATTTATAAATTCGTCTTTACGGACTGTTCTGTTTTTGACAGATTCTGCCTTTTATTTCGCATTGCCTCTTTTGCTATTTTGGATTTATTTCTTTGATCCATTAATGTCCAGTAGTATTATGCAATGTCCAGAAGTGAAAATAATGATTGTGTCACCTCTGAATGTGTGAATTATTAATGATGCACTAACCCTCTAATGAGTTTGCTTGAAGTTTGGTGTGAAGGAAGTTTTCAAGGGTCAAGAGAGGAGAATGATATACTATGATCAAGAGGAGTGAAAGCTCTAAGCTTGGGGATGCCCCGTGGTTCACCCCTGCATATTTTAA
Organism: Lolium rigidum; assembly: GCF_022539505.1. Classification (NCBI taxonomy): domain Eukaryota; kingdom Viridiplantae; phylum Streptophyta; class Magnoliopsida; order Poales; family Poaceae; genus Lolium; species Lolium rigidum. The sequence goes on along the minus strand of NC_061511.1, from coordinate 16,820,989 downwards.
GAAGACTCAAGCGTCTAAGCTTGGGGATGCCCAAGGCATCCCCTTCTTCATCGACAAAATCATCAGGTTCCTCCCCTGAAACTATATTTTTATTCAATCACATCTTGTGTTCTTTACTTGGAGCGTCGGTTTGTTTTCGTTTTTGTTTTTGTTTGAATAAGATGGATCCTAGCATTCACTTTGTGGGAGAGAGACACGCTCCGCTGTTGCATATGGACACATGTGTCCTTAGGCTTTACTCATAATGTTCAAGGCGAAGTTTCTTCTTCGTTAATTTGTTATATGGTTGGAATTGGAAAATGCTACATGTAGTAATTCTAAAATGTCTTGGATAATGTGATACTTTGCAATTGTTGTGCTCATGATTAAGCTCTTGCATCATATGCTTTGCACCCATTAATGAAGAAATACATAGAGCTTGCTAAAATTTGATTTGCATATTTGGTCTCTCTAAGGTCTAGATAATATCTAGTATTGAGTTTTGAACAACAAGGAAGACAAGTGTAGAGTCTTATAATGTTTACAATATGTCTTTTATGTGAGTTTTGCTGCACTTGTTCATCCTTGAGTTTGCTTCAAATAACCTTGCTAGCCTAAACCTTGTATCGAGAGGGAATACTTCTTATGCATCCAAAATCCTTGAGCCAACTACTATGCCATTTGTGTCCACCATACCTACCTACTACATGGTATTTATCCGCCATTCCAAAGTAAATTGCTTGAGTGCTACCTTTAAAATTCCATCATTCACCTTTGCAATATATAGCTCATGGGACAAAATAGCCTTAAAAACTATCGTAGTATTGAATATGTACTTATGCACTTTATGTTTTATTAAGTTGCCTGTTGTGCGATAACCATGTTTCTGGGGAACGCCATCAACTATTGTTGAATATCATGTGAGTTGCTATGCATGTCCGTCTTGTCTGAAGGTCTATCATTTTAGTGGTTGGAGCATGCAAAATTGTTAGAGAAGAACATTGGGCCGCTAACTAAAGCCATGAACCATGGTGGATGTTTCGAGTTTTGGACATATATCCTCAATCTCATATGAGAATAATAACTTTGCTACATGCTTATGCATTTAAGAGGAGTCCATTATCTGTTGTCCATGTTGTCCCGGTATGGATGTCTAAGTTGAGAATAATCAAAAGCGAGAAATCCGAAATGCGAGCATTCTCCTTGGACCTTTGTACAGGCGGCATGGAGGTACCCCTTTGTGACACTTGGTTGAAACATGGCATGCGAAGACCCGGTAGTCCAAGTTAAGTAGGACGAGGTGCGGGCACTATTAGTATACTATGCGTGAGGCTTGCAACTTGTAAGATATAATTTTCATAACTCATATGCTTTATTACTACCGTTGACAAAATTGTTTCATGTTTTCAAAACAAAAGCTCTAGCACAAATACAGCAATCGATGCTTTCCTCTTTGAAGGACCATTCTTTTACTTTTATTGTTGAGTCAGTTTACCTATCTCCTTCCACCTTAAGAAGCAAACACTTGTGTGAACTGTGCATTGATTCCTACATATTTGCATATTGCACTTATTATATTACTTTATGTTGACAATATCCATGAGATATACATGTTATAAGTTGAAAGCAACCGCTGAAACTTAATCTTCCTATGTGTTGCTTCAACACCTTTACTTTGATTTATTGCTTTATGAGTTAACTCTTATGCAAGACTTATTGATGCTTGTCTTGAAGTACTATTCATGAAAAGTCTTTGCTATATGATTCACTTGTTTACTCATGTCATTACCTTTGCTTTGATCGCTGCATTCATTACATATGTTTACAAATAGTATGATCAAGATTATGATGGCATGTCACTTCAGAAATTATCTTTGTTATCGTTTTACCTGCTCGGGACGAGCGAGAACTAAGCTTAGGGATGCTGATACGTCTCCAACGTATCGATAATTTCTTATGTTCCATGCTACTTTATTGATGATACCTACATGTTTTATGCACATTATATGTCATATTTATGCATTTTCCGGAACTAACCTATTAACAAGATGCCGAAGAGCCGATTGCTCGTTTTCTGCTGTTTTTGGTTTCAGTAAATCCTAGTAAAGAAATATTCTCGGAATTGGACGAAACTTTCGCCCGGGGTCCTATTTTTGCACGAAGCTTCCGGAAGACCGAAGACCTAACGAAGTGGGGCCACGAGGCAGCCAGGGGGGTGGCCGGCGCGGCCCAAGCCCTGGCCGCGCCGACCTATCCCCTGGGCCCCTCGTGTGGCCCCCCGCGTTGACCCTCCGCCTACTTAAAGCTTCCGTCGCGAAACCCCCAGTGCCGAGAGCCACGATACGGAAAACCTTACAGAGACGCCGCCGCCGCGAATCCCATCTCGGGGGATTCTAGAGATCGCCTCCGGCACCCTGCCGGAGAGGGGATTCATCTCCCGGAGGACTCTACACCGCCATGGTCGCCTCCGGAGTGATGAGTGAGTAGTCCACCCCTGGACCATGGGTCCATAGCAGTAGCTAGATGGTCGTCTTCTCCTTGTTGTGCTTCATTGTTGGATCTTGTGAGCTGCCTAACATGATCAAGATCATCTATCCGTAATACTATATGTTGTGTTTGTCGGGATCCGATGGATAGAGAGTACTATGATTATGGTGATTATCAATCTATTGTTTATGTGTTGTTTATGATCTTGCATGCTCTCCGTTATTAGTAGAGGCTCGGCCAAGTTTTTGCTCTTAACTCCAAGAGGGGGTATTTATGCTCGATAGTGGGTTCATGCCTTCATTGAATCTGGGATCGTGACAGAAGGTTCTAAGGTTGTGATGTGCTGTTGCCACTAGGGATAAAACATTGATGCTATGTCTAAGGATGTAGTTGTTGATTACATTACGCACCATACTTAATGCAATTGTCTGTTGCTTTGCAACTTAATACTTGGAGGGGGTTCGGACGATAACCTGAAGGTGGACTTTTTAGGCATAGATGCAGTTGGATGGCGGTCTATGTTCTTTGTCGTAATGCCCGGATTAAATCTCACTATATTTACCATGTCATGTATGCATTGTTATGCCTTTCTCTATTTGTCAATTGCCCGACTGTAATTTGTTCACCCAACATGCTTTTATCTTATGGGAGAGACACCTCTAGTGAACTGTGGACCCCGGTCCTATTCTTTACATAGCATACAATCTACTTGTTTTACTTGTTTTCTTTGCAAACATCTTCCACTCGATACGCTTAATCCTTTGTTACGAGCAAGCCGGTGAGATTGACAACCTCACTGTTTCGTTGGGACAAAGTACTTGGGTTGTGTTGTGCAGGTTCCTAGTTGGCGCCGGAATCCCTGGTGTTGCGCCGCATCACATTTCGCGACCATCAACCTTCAACGTGCTTCTTGGCTCCTCCTGGTTCGATTAAACCTTGGTTTCTTTCTGAGGGAAAACTTGCTACTGTGCGCATCATACCTTCCTCTTGGGGTTCCCAACGAACGTGTGAGTTACACGCCATCAACCATCCGGGCTCCAAGCTGAAGAACTTTCAGAACACCAACCCACCGGTGTTTAGCAAGACGGAGGAACCCCTCGATGCGGACGATTGGCTCCAGACAATGGAGAACAATCTTGAAGTGGCCAGAGTGGAGGCCAATGATAAGGTGCTGTTCGCCATGCACTATCTGGCAGGACCTGCACGTGCCTGGTGGACGAGTGCCCGCGCATTGAATGCGGGGCAAATGATGACTTGGGCCGACTTCAAGCTCAAGTTCAGCAAGTACCATGTTCCCCCGGGCTTGATCAAGAAGATGCGGGATGAGTTTCGCGAACTCAAGCGGGGCAGGATGACTGTGGTAGAGTACCGTGACAAGTTCCTTACCTTGTCAAGATACGCGCCTGATGAGACGGACACCAACGACAAGAGGAAGGAGAGGTTCCTGAACGGGCTGCACAATGAGATGCAGACCGTGCTGGTCAACATTCCATTCGCTGACCTCTAAGCCCTTGTTGACTCCGCCATCCAGATGGAGGGCAAGCTGAACCAGGCCAATGAGAACCGCAAGCGCAGAATGATGCACCAGAGTGGGCCCAGCAATACCCCGAGGTATCGCCCCAGCTCAAGCGGAGGATTCGCCCCCAGAAGCAACAAGCCACCAACTCCGATGTCACGCCCCGGTTTTTAGCACCGGAGTGGAGGAAACCCCAGGCCAGGAGGCCACCACAACAACAACCACAGCAACAGCAACTACGTCCACCACAACAACAACTTCAACCGTGCTCCGATGAGAGCCCCCGCCAACAACAACAACAACACCAACACTGCACCAAGGACCGGGAGCAACGCTGTTCCTGTTACCCCCAAGGACAAGGCCACCATCACTTGCTACGAGTGTGGTGTGGTGGGGCACTATTCCAATGAGTGTCCCAAGAGACTCGCCAAGATCGCAGCCAACACCGCTGCACCTGCTCAGCAGCAACGCCGTGTCTCCACCGGCAAGAAGTTCAACCCCAACAACCCCAACAACCGTAGTGGCCGTCTCTTTCACATGAGTGCGGAAGAAGCCCAGGAAGCGCCAGACGTCGTGCTGGGTATGTTCTCTATCAACTCAGTACTGGCCAGAGTATTGTTTGATTCTGGAGCATCGCATTCATTTGTCACCGAAGATTTTGCATGCACTAGTAAGATTCAACCCATCAGTTTGAAGCATGTCATGATAGTTCAAATACCCGGTTCAACTACAAAAGCTAGAAAAATTTGCAAAGATGTGCCTATCATAATACATGAAATAGAGTTTTATGCAAATTTGATTGTTCTGGGAACAAAGGGTTTGGAGGTAGTACTGGGTATGGATTGGATGTCCAAGCATCATGGACTAATTGATTGTGCCAAGAAGGCCATCACCATGACTAGTAGCACCGGAGTGTTAGTGGAGCACATATCGGAAAGACTGCCCAAAAATTTCACCTGCAACCAGAGTTTAGCCAAACCCACCTTGGATCAGATCAGGGTCGTCTGTAGATACCCTGATGTGTTTCCTGATGATCTACCCGGTATGCCCCCAGATTGGGATATCGAGTTTATCATTGAGTTAATCCCCGGAACCGGACCCATAGCCCAGAGAGCTTACAGCATGAACCCGGCAGAATTAGTAGAGCTGAAAAAGCAACTGGATGATATGCTGGAGAAAGGTTTGATCCAACCAAGTGCGTCACCATGGATGTCACCAGTTCTGTTTGTGGACAAAAAGGACTGTGCCACTCATTTATGTACGGATTACCGTAAGTTGAACGATGTCACCATTAAGAACAAGTACCCCTTGCCAAAGATAGAAGACCTGTTTGACCAATTGACCGGTGCCACCGTGTTCTCGAAGATTGATCTTAGGACAGGTTACCACCAGCTGAAGATCCGTGCAACGGATATCCCAAAGACGGCATTGTCGGGGGGAAGACCCCGGGTAGGGCAATGGACGCGGAGCGGCCGGCTTGAGGTCGGCCGGCTCGCGGCAAAGGCCGGCTGAGGAGCAGCCGGCTGGAGCCATGGCCGGCTGCCTCGGGAGCCGGCTAGCCCCAAGTCCTGGTCGGCGTGGCTACGGCCTGCAACGTTGTAGCTGGGCCGGCTTCTACAAGCCATATCCGACTGGGGTTTGTACCTCAGACCGACTCGAGGCTGGCGAGTCTTGCACTGGAAGGAACTGGGTAGGTGGTCCGGGTTCAAAGGTCCACGCTGACCTCATCTCCCGTAAAGCGCGGGGCACTGTGGAGCAACAGTGCCACGCGCCGGACAGGCCATCATGGCGTACGTCGGTCCGTACCGGCTACAGGGCATGATGGCGACAGAGACACCACCTTCCATACCGCTGACCTGAGCAGGCGGATGGGACGTGCCACTACGCTCAACGGCTCCCTGACGTCAACACCTCGGGAAGGAGCGGGAGCCGGAGCCGGCCAAGCCGGCCACTAGACTATATGTAAAGTACCGGTGCCTATATAAGCCGGGCTACCCCCCTCGTGCGGGGGAGGATCGATCACTTCGCATTCACTCTAGTCTTAGTGCTTCCCTGGGGGAGAGACCTTCGTCTACCTTAGCCTCCCAGGAGCAGCCGGATACAGCTCAAGGAGCACCATTGTACTGTGTTTCTACCTTATACACTCATAGCAGGAGTAGAGGTGTTACCTCCATCGGAGGGCCTCGAACCTGGGTACGTCGCCGTGTCGCTCGTGCAATACCCGCATCCGGATACCACCGTGAGACCACTTAGGAACCACCTCGATTAGCCACCCTATGGCATATGTCATGACGATACCACGACATTTGGCGCCCACCGTGGGGCCTTCAGCGTCCGCGGCCGGTGTCTTCATCCGGACGGGCCTCACCACCACCACCGGCGAGCGGGTCGCTTCAGGCTTGATCTGGAGATTCGGCTCCCTCGACTGCGTCAGCGACAACGCTGGCTGCTTCGCCGACCGGCCATTCCCAGCCGGCGGCAACATCATCAGCTTCGGCGGCTTCGACGTCTACGACGCCACCGTCGCACCACCGCGCTACCCGCGTGAGATCGTGCGCTGTGCAAGCCCTCCCCCTGGAGCCGGCGCCAGCCTCACCACCGCCGGCCCCCGCATCATGCAGGAGGTCATGGCCGCCGGCGACGACGCCGGCGACAAGTCCACGCGCGTCCATGGTCCCGAGTTGGAGCGCACCAACAGGGACGCCGGCGCGTCCGGCTCGGGCCCAAAGGCCCCAACACCACCGTCCCGCTTGGACGAAGTCCGGGCAAAGTTGAGCTCCCCGCTCACAGCCGGAGCGGATCCCTCCGCCATCGAGAAGGATCTGGAGACGCACCGCCAGCTGCTCCTCAAGCAGGCGGAAGAGCTGTCTGCTGCAAAGCGGCAGATGGAGATCACCCAGCGCGAGTACAACCGCGCTCACGGCTTCACGCCAGCCGGCGACAACCCAAGCCGAGCCGGCCAGATCCGCCGGAGGGGAGGCGGCCTGGGCGCAGAGATCGCCCGGGACGGCGCAGAATCGCCGGCTCCATCCATGGAGTGACCCGTCTACAACACCCCCGACAAGAACATGCGCGCGGCGGAAGCCGCCGCAGAAGAGCTGAGCCGCCTCCAAGGCGAAGAGTTACGCCGCCAGACGAAGCGGGTAACTGAGCTGATCAACGCGGCCACCAAGCAGTCGGCCGACCCCAGGTACGCCACTGCCCCTAGAGCTTCTCATGCTCGTGGCGCTGCAGGCAACGACCGGGACGGCCCAAGGGACACGGCCGAGTCCGCCTCCCCTGCACCAAGCCGGCACCGGGATTCCCGGAACACCCACGCGAGTTCCAGTCGCACAAGCCGGCCGCCCAGTGGCAACAGCGGCCGCAGCCGGCCACCATCAAGCCGGCGTGATGAAGAAGAATCCGAGAGGCCGGCGCCAAGACGCCAGCACCGCGCGGCTCCAGAGGCCAGTGGCCAGCGCCAGCCGGCCCACTCCCGGCTGGGCCCGCGCATCGAACCAACCGACGCCAGAGATCGCCTCGACCGGCTGGTCTAATCCCGCATCGCGGAAGAAGAAGGGCCAGCCGGCCCAAAGTGCTTCGGGCCGCGGATCCTCAACGAGCCCATGATCGACGGCTTCCAGCTCCCCCGCGACACGCCCAAGTACGACGGCACGGCCAAGCCGGAGGACTGGCTGCAGGACTACTCCACCGCAGTCGGCATCGCCAAAGGCAACAAGCGCTGGGCCGTGCGCTACTCCCCCCTCATGCTGCTCGGCTCCGCCCGCACATGGCTCAACAACCTGCCAGCCGGCAGCATCAACGGCTGGCTCGACTTCGAGGACGCCTTCATCAACAACTTCACCGGCACTTACCGCCGGCCGGGTCGCCCCCAACAGCTTGAGATGTGCAAGCAGGGCCCGGACGAGACGGACCGTGCATACCTGACGCGCTGGTGCGAAATGCGCAACTCCTGCGAGGGCGTGCACGAGATCCAGGCAGTCGGCTTCTTCATGGCCGGCTGCCGGCCCAACACCATGCTGTGGCACAAGCTGCGCCGCAGCGAGCCCAAGACGATGGCTGCCTTGATGGCCATCGCGGACAAGTACGCGCTGGCTGAGGGAGCCAGCAGCACCCCGGCTGAGATTTCGCCGGCTCCGTCCAGGCGGGACAACCACAAGCCGGCCGAGCACAAGCCGGCCGAGGGCGGTCACCATGGCAGCCGGCGGGACAACTACCGCGGCAAGCGGCACCGCGACCAGCCGGACCGCCGGTACGGCTCCGCTCATGTGGCAGCCGTGTCGGACCATGCGGCGGCTGGCGGAAGCCGGCGCCAAAAGCAAACGGACCGGCCGTGGAAGCCGAAGTACACCTTCGAGCAGATGCTCGACTCGCCGTGCAAGTATCACAGCGGCAAGAACCCCTCCAACCACACCACCCGCGACTGCCACTTCATGAAGCGGCTGACGAGTGGCGAGCCACTTCCGCCTCCACCCCCGCCTCCACCAGCCGGCGGGCCGGGTGGCCAAGCCGGCGCAGAAGCCAACAACCTCGAGCACCACGAGGCTAACCAAGTGCACCATGGCGGCCGGTACCTGGCTGAGGATGCCACCTACATCATCTTCACCACCGAGCCGGAGGACAAAACGAGCCAGCAGCGCCGTTCCCTCGAAGTCAACGCGGTCATGCCGCCGGTCCCCCAGTACCTACACTGGTCAGAGCAGGCCATCACTTTTGATCGCCGCGACACACCGGCTGTCCTGCCAAAGCCGGGCAGCTACGCCATGGTCCTCGACCCCACCATCGGCACAAGCCGGCGCAGCGTGCGTTGCTCGCGCGTCCTCATCGACGGCGGCAGCAGCATCAACATCCTCTACCGCGACACCGCCCGCAAGCTGGGCATCCAGGAGGCCGAGTTGCGCCCCACCCCCACCGTCTTCCACGGCATCGTGCCAGGCCACTTGTGCCAGCCGATCGGCCGGCTCACCCTGGAGGTCATGTTCGGCAAGCCGGACAACTTCCGCACGGAGAACATCGAGTTCGAGGTGGTGGACCTGGTTAGTCCCTACCACGCGCTCCTGGGCAGGCCGGCCCTGACCAAGTTCATGGCGGTGCCCCACTATGGGTACCTGAAGATGAAGCTGCCGGGCCCAAAGGGGGTCATTACCGTAGCCGGCGACTATCGCCGCTCTATGGAATGCGCCACCCAGAGCTCGAAGATGGCCCAGACGCTGGTCATAGCTGCCGAGAAGCAGCTCATCAGCGACGCCGTTGCCATGGCTAAGGCCGCGCAGTCAGGCATGCCGTCTGTGGGCAACCCGGCTGGGACGACTCACTTCCAGCCGGCCAACGACACCAAGAAGATCCTGCTCGACCCAGCCCAGCCGGACAAGTTCGTCACCATCGGTGCCGGCTTGAGCAGCAAATAGGAAAGCGAGCTCACCAGCTTCCTCCGTGAGAATCGGGACATCTTTGCATGGTCTCCAAGGGACATGCCGGGCGTGCCGAGGGAGTTGGCTGAGCACCACCTCCACGTCAGGCCTGAAGCCAAGCCGGTGAAACAGCCCCTCAGGCGCTTCGCCGAAGAACGAAGGAAGGCCATCGGTGAAGAAATCGCCTGGCTCCTAGCTGTCGGCTTCATCATGGAAGTGCTGCACCCGGACTGGTTGGCGAACCCAGTCCTGGTCCTGAAGAAGAACGGCTCCTGGCGCATGTGTATCGACTACACCAGCCTCAACAAGGCGTGCCCGAAGGACCCCTTCCCCTGCCGCGCATAGATCAAGTCATAGACTCGACTGCCGGCTGTGAACTGTTGTCTTTTCTAGATGCCTATTCAGGCTACCACCGGATTCCTTTGAATCCGGCTGATCAAATAAAGACTTCGTTCATTACCCCGTATGGGGCTTACTGCTACACGACTATGCCATTCGGCTTGAAAAATGCAGGCGCCACCTACCAAAGGTGTATGCAAAAGTGTTTGCAGGATCAAATCGGCAGAAATGTTCACGCATACGTGGATGATGTCGTTGTAAAAACCAAGGAGATGCCTACCCTCCTTGATGACCTAAGAGAAACCTTCACCAATCTGCGAAGATTCCGGATGAAGTTGAACCCGGCCAAGTGCACTTTCGGCGTGCCGTCTGGCCAGCTCCTGGGCTACCTCGTCTCTCAGCGAGGGATCAAAGCCAACCCGGAGAAGATCAGTGCCATTGAGAAGATGGAACTGCCGCAGTGCCTCAAGGACGTCCAGAAGTTCACCGGGTGCCTGGCCTCCTTTAGCCGCTTCGTCAGCCGGCTGGGGGAGAAGGCATTGCCCTTGTACCAGTTGCTTAAGAAGACAAACTCCTTCAGCTGGACGCCGCAGGCGGATGAAGCCTTCCGCGACCTGAAGCGCATGCTCTCGATCGCACTTGTCTTGGCATCGCCGGCTTCAGTAGAGCCGATGCTGTTATACATCTCAGCCACCAATCGAGTGGTTAGCGTTGTCCTGGTGGTGGAGCGCAAAGAGGCCGGCAAGGAGCAGCCGGTCCAGCGCCCAGTCTATTACCTAAGTGAAGTGCTTTCCCAGTCAAAGCAAAACTATCCCCACTACCAGAAGGTCACCTATGGCGTGTACATGGCGGCCAAGAAGCTCAAGCACTACTTCCAAGAGCACCCCATCAAGGTGGTGGCCACAGCGCCCTTGGCAGAGATCATCGGCAGCAAAGACGCCAACGGCCGGGTCGCCAAGTGGGCGCTGGAGCTGGCGGCCCATGCTATCCAATACGAGCCAAGAACAGCCATCAAGTCGCAGATCCTAGCCGACTTCTTCGTCGACTGGGCCGAGATGCAATACCTGCCGCCTGTGCCGGACTCCACGCACTGGAAGCTGCACTTCGACGGCTCGAAGATGCGCACCGGCTTGGGAGCCGGAGTCGTCATCACCTCTCCTAAGGGGGACAGGCTGGACTACGTCCTGCAGATCCACTTCGCCGCATCCAACAATGTAGCGGAGTATGAAGCGCTCATCCATGGGCTCAAGCTGGCCAAGGAAATAGGCGTCCGTTGCATCCTCTGCTTCGGCGACTCCGACTTGGTCATACAGCAGGCATCTGGCGACTAGGACGCGAAGGATGCCAACATGGCATCGTACCGCTTCCATGTTCAGCAGCTAGCCGGCTTCTTCGAGGGTTGCGAATTCCACCACGTGCCAAGGGCCAACAACGAGGCGGCTGACGCCCTGTCCAAGATAGGCTCAACCCGGCAGGCAATTCCGCCGGGTGTGGCCCTGCAGCATCTGCGCAAGCCGTCCATCACTCCATCCCCGGACTCGGATTCCATATTCGTGCCGGCTGACCCGGGGGCTTCACAGTCAAACCCGGGGGCTTCGCAGTCAAAGTCGGGGGCTTCTCAGCCGAACCCGCCGGCTCCAGAGCCGAACCCGGGGGCTTCTCAGCCAAACCCGGGGGCTCATCACCCCAAGCCGGGTGCTTATCGGCCAAACCCGCCGGCTCAACAGCCGAACCCGGCGACCATGCAGTCGAACCCGGAAGCTCCGAAGATGGAGGCCCTGATGGTTAGCGTATTCGAGATAAAATGTGTACCATCATGGGCACAAGAATTCCTCTCCTACCTCACCGATGGTATGCTGCCCAACGATAGGGTTCAAGCAAGGCAGATTGAGAGAAGGGCCAAGGCCTATACAATCATCAACCACCAGCTGTACAAACGCAGCGTAAGTGGGGTGTTCCAGCGGTGCATCGAGCCGGCTGAAGGGATTGAACTCCTCCGGGAAATCCATCAGGGAGAGTGCGGCCATCACGCCTCCTCTAGAGCCATAGTGGGCAAAGCCTTCCGGCACGGCTTCTATTGGCCGACTGCGCTAAAAGACGCAGAAGATCTGGTAAAGAAGTGCAATGGCTGCCAGCGCTTAGCAAAGCAAAGGCAAACGCCGGCTTCCGCCTTGAAGACCATCCCCATTACCTGGCCATTTGCCGTATGGGGCTTGGACATGGTGGGCCCATTCAAAACAGCCCGAGGCGGCATGACCCACCTCTTGGTGATGATTGACAAATTCACCAAGTGGATTGAAGCCAAGCCAATCAAGAAGCTGGACGGCTCCACAGCTGTCACATTCCTTAAGGAGATAATTGTGAGGTACGGCTACCCCCACAGCATCATCACCGACAACGGCAGCAACTTCGCTGAAGGCATATTCAAGCGCTACTGTGGGGAGATGGGGATCCGGATGGACCTGTCGTCCGTGGCGCACCCAGAAACCAACGGCCAAGTGGAGAAGGCAAACGGCTTGATCCTAGCCGGCATCCGGCCCCGGCTGGTAGAGCCGCTCGAGCGCTCAGCCGGCTGCTGGATAGAAGAGCTGCCCTCCGTGCTTTGGAGTCTGCGCACCACACCAAACCGCTCCGTCGGCTTCACGCCATTCTTCCTCGTATACGGGGCCGAAGCCGTCCTGCCGACTGATATCGAGCACGACGCGTCAAGGATCAAGCTCTACACGGAAGCTGAAGCCAAAGAAGCTCGTGAAGATGGAGTCGACCTGGTCGAAGAGGCCCGGCTGCTGGCTCAGTCCAGGTCGGCCATATACCAGCAAAGCCTCCGACGCTATCACAGCCGGAAGGTGCAGCCCTTAGCATTCCGAGAAGGAGACCTAGTGCTCCGGCTGATCCAACGGACAGCTGGGACAGCATAAACTAGCATCCCCATGGGAGGGTCCCTTCATCGTGAGCAAGGCAGTAGGCAATGATTCCTACTATCTCATAGATGCCCAAGAGGCCAAAAAGAACAAGGCAAGCAAAACTGACGAGGAGACAAAACGTCCCTGGAATGTCAGGTTGCTTCGACCATTTTACACTTGAGAGCAGGAATGTATGTATCCCTTGTACTCCTTTTGTAAGCTATGAAAAAGCAAGCGCTGAGAGCGCCGATTTCGACAAATTTTTCGCATACTCTTGTTTTCGCCAATTGGCTGACACCCTCTCACACGGCCGGCTCAGTAACGTGATCCGGTTTCCGACAGCCGACTTCCGACCAGCTACAGACCGCAACCCGGCTGTCCGGCTGGCGGGGGTAAGAGCCTAGGGAGACGGCACGCGAAACACGACTAAGAGAAAGAGTGAAAGCGAATTGATTTACACAACTCTTCATAAAAGTGCCGGATTGCCGAACTCGGCTGGTTCGACTGAAATACTATCGGCCTCACCCAGCGGCACGCTCTTGATCCGGCGACGGACCGCAAGTCGGACGTACGATCGGCAAGGGCAACGCCGAAGAGTGGGGCGGATGGGAAAAAGCGAGCAAGCCGGAAGAAAGCAAGCCGACACACAAATGATTAACAAACACACTAAAGTGTACCATAATAAAAAGGCGATAATATTGTCATTACATGCGCACCCGGCATCCCGGGGATTTAATAGCTTGTCTTTGCAAAAGCAAGATTACATGAACAGGAAAGCTTAGGCACCGGCTGGAGGAGGACCAGCCGGATCAACAGCAGGCGGCGGAGACTCCATCTCGATCTCTTCGTCCTCAAGCTCCTCCTCGTCGTCAGACGGCGGGTTCGGATCCGCGATGTAGATGCGCTTGTCAACGAAGTCGGCGATGGCGCAGGCGCGGGCAAGCCGGGCGGTCTTGTTCTCCGCCGGAAGGTTTTCCTCCACGCCGGCTCGCCGGCTCTCCAGCTGATCCAGGTTGACCTCGTCGTACCAGGAGAGCACGAAAGAGAGGACCATGTCTGCGCCAGCGCGCGCGGCCGACTCCTTCCAGTCGGCGAAGCGATCCGGCGCCGTCTCCAACCACTTGATGAGGTTGGCGAGGTCCTGCGGCAGCGTCTCAGTCGGCCACAGCAGCCGGATCAGTTCCTCCGCCGCCTTCCGGAGCTCCCAGCCGAGCTTCGTGATGGGCTCGACACGGGCGGCCATGGACGCCAGGTAGTCGTCCATGGAGAAGCAGTTCGAGGTCTGCTCCCCGGTAGCCTGCCGGCGCGCATCCCGCGCCCTGCCGGCTGCCGCTAGCGCCGTGTCCTGCGCCTCAGGGAAGGCCGCTGCAAGGAAAAAGCAAGTCAGAAGCTTATCGAAAAACAGAAAAATGCAAATTTTCAAAGCAAGAGACTGGCGGCAGCCGGCAAGAACCGACTGCCCCCAGCCTGAAGATGGAGATTCCGAAGCTCTAAAGTAAGACTGGCGGCAGCCGGCAAGAACCGACTGGCCCCAGCCTAAAGATGGAAATTTCGAAGTAAAAAGCAAGAGACTGGCGGCAGCAGGCAAGAACCGACTGCCCCCAGCCTGAAGATGTAGATTTCGAAGCTCTAAGGTAAGACTGGCGGCAGCCGGCAAGAACCGACTGCCCCCAGCCTGAAGATGGAGATTCCGAAGCTCTAAACTAAGACTGGCGGCAGCCGGCAAGAACCGACTGCCCCCAGCCTGAAGATGGAGATTTCGAAGTCCTAAAGTAAGACTGGCGGCAGCCGGCAAGAACCGACTGCCCCCAGCCTGAAGATGGAGATTCCGAAGCTCTAAAGTAAGACTGGCGGCAGCCGGCAAGAACCGACTGCCCCCAGCCTGAAGATGGAGATTCCGAAGCTCTAAAGTAAGACTGGCGGCAGCCGGCAAGAACCGACTGCCCCCAGCCTGAAGATGGAGATTTCGAAGCTCTAAAGTAAGACTGGCGGCAGCCGGCAAGAACCGACTGCCCCCAGCCTGAAGATGGAGATTCCGAAGCTCTAAAGTAAGACTGGCGGCAGCCGGCAATATCCGACTGCCCCCAGCCGGAAGATGGAGATTTCGAAGTCCTAAAGTAAGACTGGCGGCAGCCGGCAAGAACCGACTGCCCCCAGCCTGAAGATGGAGATTCTGAAACTCTAAAGTAAGACTGGCGGCAGCCGGCAAGAATCGACTACCCCCAGCCTGAAGATGGAGAGAACGAAAAAAGTTAGTTTCTGCCGCCGACTGCCAACCACAGCTGGCAGCCGACAGCCGAAAGCCGGCAAAGGGGAAAGGTGCAAAGACTCACCCGCCAAGCCGCGGTCGAGCCGGCTCATCTCACCCACCCACCGCTTGGCGGTGGCCGACAGTTCCTCAGATTTGGAGGTCAGCTCTCGCTGAAGCTCGAGCCGCTGCTGCTCCACCCTCTCCAGCCGCTTCGACAGGTCCTCCACCTTATCCTCCTCAGCCTTCCTGAGGGTGGCCAGCTCCTTGAGGTGGTTGGCCTCCAGCCTGCACAGCCGCGTCAGCTTGCCGTCGGCCACCTTCAGCTTGGCAGCAGCCGCATGACCCGCCTCCTCGCTCTCGGCGCATTGGGCGCGGGCGATCCGAAGATCATTCTCCAGCTGCGGAACCCGGGCAGCTTCGGCTGCAAAACGGCAAGAAAAACCATCAGCCGGATGAAGTCAGGAAAAAGAGTAAAGGCAAAAGAAAGAAAGTCTCACCCTTGACGACCTCCAGCTCGCGAGCCAAGGCGGCCCGCTCGATCTTGGCCCGGTGGTAGCTGGTCACCACCTGGTTGTACAAGACGGTGCGTCGCTCGTCAACCGCCCGAAAAGAGTCAATTGTTTAGGCGAAACCTGGACCGGCTCCTAGCAGCCGGCCCATGCCTCGGAGGGCTACCAGGATAACAATAAAATCGCAGAAAATAAGATAAGAAGCCACCTACCTTGTCAGCATCTTCCAGCGTCGCCAGCTGGGCCATGGCCTCGGCGGCCTTGTTCTTGAGGCTGGCTCGGTAGCCAGAGAAGAGCATCTTCAAGGGCGCCGTGCCAGGATGCCCCTCCCGGCTGATCACCTCGCAGGAGTCCGCCTGGTGCCAGGCCTTCTCCATGGTGCCAGCCGAGCCGAAGCTAGAGTCGGAGGCGGACGGCACGCTCACCAGCCGGGCACCCTTGGCCACGTGGAGGCTAGTGGGCGACACCGCCGGGCCCTTCGTCCTCACCAACGCCCGGGAGTCGGCGTCCTTCAAGCGCGCTGGCTCCTCCCGCTGCGGCTCCTTCCCAGCCGGCTCCCCCCTCGGCGGCTCCGAAGCCGGAGGCGGCGCGGGTGGCCCGGTGGGGATCACTTCCGGCCTCTCAGGCGGCACAGCCCCACCGGCTCCAGCTCCGGCCGCTGGTGGCGTACCCCTGCCGGCTCCAGCTGCCGGCCCCAACGGTGGCGCGCGGTGCGGAAACATATCACCCAGAGTAGGCCCTTGGGCCGACTCGCCCTGGGCGCCCCGGCCTGGCGCCGAAGGAGGCACAGCCGAAGAGGACGCCCCCGCGGAAGGCGGCGTAGCCACAGGTGGCACGACAACAACAGGCGGCGCGCACACAAGCGTCGAAGGCAGCGGCGTCGGCTCCCTCTGCCTCCGGAACGGCGGCGCAACGCGAGCAGCCGGCCCAGAGCCACCGCCCTGGGTGAACTTTATGGCGGCCCTAATCAAACAAACAAAAGAAGTTAAGTGCGAAGGAAGGAAAGAAAAGGAATCAAACAGTGGAGAAAAAAAAGGACTTACCCGGCCGTCTCCGGGACCTTCTTGGGCCCTCGCTGGCGCTGCTTCTTGGCCCGGCTCTCCAGCTTGGCCGTGGACCCGCCGGCGGCCCGTTTCTTCTTCTAGGGCGCAGAAGTCGCCGAGGCGGCAGGCGGCCTCGTGCGCAGAGGAACTGCCGGGATCGGCCCCGTGGTGGACGTCGCCGGCTCCTCCTCCTCCCGCTGCTCCGGCGAGGGCGGCGGGTTGTGTTCCCCTTGGCCGCCTTGATCCGGCGCCTCCGGCAGATCGTCGTCGCCGGCTTGGTCGCCGGCTTGGTCAGCCGGATCAACGTGATCCGGCGTCCAGATCTTCTGCGCCAGGTCGCCATCCTCAACGCCTTGGCGGCCGAAAAGCTGAAGAGCAAGACAGATAAATTCAAGTCGGCCACGCAGCCGCAGGTCGAAAATTACCAGCCGTCACACCAACTTACCAGCTCAGGCGGCGAAGACCGGTCGTAAGGCGGTAGCCCCCAATTCCAATCATCTGGCAGATTGGCCTTGGTGATGCTGTTCACCCGACGAGCCACCTGGGACTTGGAGAGCGCCAGCTTCGACGTCCGGGTCGGATCCAGCCGGCCGGACATGTGCCCGATCTTGTGGACGCGGCTTTGGAGCGGCAGCACCCGGCGCTCAACATAAGTGCAGAGGAGGTCTTCGGCGCTCAGCCGGCCCCCAGCGACACACTCCCCCAGGAAGTCCCACAGAAGGTTCACCTCCGCGTCCGGGTCTGCCGACTTGGCGTTGTGGCCCCAGTTGAGCCGGCTGGTCGGAGGAGCCGGGTTGAACTCCGGCAGGTTGATCCAGTCGAAGGCCGGGTTGGCATTCCTCACGTAGAAGAACGACATCTGCCAGTTCCTCACCGAGTCGACAGTCGGGATCTTCGGGAAGTGCGAGCCGGCGCGGGGGTATATGGAGGCGGCGCCGCAGGTCCTCAGGCGGCCCTCAGTCATCTGTGACTTGAGGTAGAAGAGCCAGCTCCAGAACTCCACGTCGGGCCACAAGCCGGCGTAGCCCTCCATGAAGGCCACGTAGCAGCTTAGGAGGACGCACGCGTTGGCTGGCAGGTGATGAGGCTGCAAGCCGAAGAAGTCCAGGAAGCGGCGGAAGAAGTGCGAAGCCGGCAGGCCCAGCCCCCGGTCTAGGTGCGCTCCAAAGACCACACGTTCGCCGGGTTCCGACTCGGGCTCGTTCTCCTCGCCGGGCACCCTCGTGATCACCTCCTGGGGAATCCGGCGGAGGCGCACCAGCCGCGCGATGTCGTCCTCGCGCATGTAAGATCCCCTCCAGGAACCGCTCGGCTGAGCCATGGATGGAGAGGAGGAGGAGGAAGACCAAGAAAGATCAAACGGAGAAGAGGAACCGCTCCTCACCGGAGGAGAGTGCGGCGGCGACGAACGCAACGTCGAGACGCGGGGCCCCGTGGCGCCGGCTTGGCACGCGAGCGGTTGCCGAACGGCGGAGGATTCCGGCCGCGTATGGTCGCCGGAGTTCGCCAGGAGGTCACCGAGGGAGAAGCGACGGCGTGCGAAATCTTTCGAGCAGAGAGAGATGGAGCAAGGGAGCGAGGAAGAAGAAGACAGCCTCGGTACCACTCCCAGGCATTTATAGCCGCCCGGCGCGCCCGTTGCGCTGCCACGTGGCGGTCGTGGCCCACGATCGGATTAACTGCGCCATAACCGTGCCCCACGATGCCGGCAGTTACCAGAAACGGCAGCACCACGTCGCCCACAACCGCAGAAAATCCGGAGGGGGAAAGTGATGTGACCAGACGAAACGACCACACCGACCAGCCGTCAGAACGGTCGAGTCGGGCGCAAAGCTCGAGGTGGCGGAGACGCCGGCGCGCCCAAGCCGGAGCCGGACGATAAAATCAGTCCGGCCCCAAATTCTGGCAACGAGCCGGAAACATCATCAGCACTTGAGAAAAAGTGAAGGCAACAGAAGCGAAAAAGGCGTCCGGCTGGAGGAAGCCGGACGAGGGCGCAGCCGGCTGAATGAAAATTCTCAGCTGGCCCCTCCAGGAGCCGCCAGGTATAAGCGGAGGATATCTAGAAGCCAGGAAAACCTGCCTAGGTCCTTCTTAACGCAGGACCTTGCCAGCTTCGGGGGCTAATGTCGGGGGGAAGACCCCGGGTAGGGCAATGGACGCGGAGCGGCCGGCTTGAGGACGGCCGGCTCGCGGCAAAGGCCGGCTGAGGAGCAGCCGGCTGGAGCCGTGGCCGGCTGGCTCTAAGTTCTGGTCGGCCTGGCTGCGGCCTTCGACGCTGTAGCTGGGCCGGCTTCTACATGACATATCCGACTGGGGTTTGTACCTCAGACCGACTCGAGGCTGGCGAGTCTTGCACTGGAAGGAACTGGGTAGGTGATCCGGGTTCAAAGGTCCACGCTGAATTCATCTCCCGTAAAGTACGGGGCACTGTAGAGCAGCAGTGCCACGCGCCGGACAGGCCATCATGGCGTACGTCGGTCCGTACCGGCTACAGAGCATGATGGCGACAGCGACACCACCTCACCATACCGCTGACCTGAGCAGGTGGATGGGACGTGCCACTACGCTCAACGGCTCCCTGACGTCAACGCCTCGGGAAGGAGCGGGAGCCGGAGCCGGCAAGCCGGCCACTAGACTATAGGGACTTATATGTAAAGTGCCGGTGCCTATATAAGCCGGGCTACCCCCCTCGTGCGGGGGACGACCAATCACTTCTCATTCACTCTAGTTTTAGCGCTTCCCTGGGAGAGAGACCTTCGTCTACCTTAGCCTCCCAGGAGCAGCCGGATACAGCTCAAGGAGCACCATTGTACTGTGTTACCATCTTATACACTCATAGCAGGAGTAGAGGTGTTACCTCCATCGGAGGGCCTCGAACCTGGGTACGTCGCCGTGTCGCTCGTGCCCATACCCGCATCCGGATACCGCCGTGAGACCACTTAGGAACCACCTTCGATTAGCCACCCTATGGCATATGTCATGACGATACCACGACAAGGACATGAAGGTATACTCAGACGAGACACCATGAGTATAAACATCATCAAGATAGTCCTTGGAACTGAGTTTGATTTGACGATAGCCCAAACTCAAATCAAATATGGGGAAGATAGCATATCCATAAAGGAGGTACTTCCTGACTTCAACACGAACAAAACTAGATATCCCTTTAAGAAGGATCAAGTTGGATAGAGCTCTTGTCTTTCAACTCTCCAAGTTGTTGTTTAAGCTCAACCAATTAGTCCTGCATATCTAGTACGGTTTCTCTGAGAAAGGAGTAGTTCACAGAACTAACTTACTCATGAACCTGACAACACGGTCATGTGGCAACATGGCGATACTTCTAGAAAGACAACTAGAATATCACGAACCACCGGTATATCACTGAATTCAAGAGGGAAACTTTCTTTACAAAGAAACACGATATGGTCTTGAGAGCTTCGGCATAAACCTAACTCTTTGGCCGAAGATGTGCGCCTGAACAAATGGACTTGGCAACACAATCAAACTTCGATTAGTAATTGGCGAACCAATCATGCTAAGAATGACACAAATGTCCTTGGATCTCCAAGCAATAACAATTGCTAAGAATCTCAGATGGCCACATCAATACGCAAACCCCAACATTCCCAAGCATAGACAACTCGGAGAAAGGGTGAGTAAAGATATGTAAGAGCATCACTTCATCAATAAGACCAGGATACAAAGCACGACCTTATAATATAAAATAGGGTGATACTCTAAGATAGAACAGAACAGAAGCTAACGAGGCCTCTTAATCTGCGGATTACAACACTTTGACCAAGTCTTAGAAATGGACAAGGTACTGGAGTTTGTTTCTCCTGACATACCGAAGTGGAATGTCCTGACGAACCACAAGAGTAACATGCATTGGAGACAGCAATGCACATTTACTACTTGGCTGCTAACTAGCAGACAAAGGTCGGAAAGCAACTAAAGAAGAACACGATCAGGATCAGAATTCCTGAGAGGTAGATGCACAAGTTAACCCACTTGGGAAACTCATGCTGAAAAGGGAGGTGTGGCAGAGTCACAGACATAGATGTGAGACTCACAAAGAGCACTCTTGTCGTGATCCATTTGGTTTGATGAAAGAACATATGTGTTAGCTAGTGGAAGTGAAAGATATTTATTGTCGTAGTTCAACACAACAATAACCAGAAGCTGGAAGGCTAGCTTGATTTGGATTTAGCAATCCCGATGTAATGTGTGAACATTAACACCAGTGTTCAATGGCATGGATCTTGGGCTAAAAGCCAGCTTCATGTACTAAGATTCGTATACCAGGATCTAGCACAATCGGGGACCTTCGGTTCAAGTCCAAGGGTTAAAACCCAAGAAAGGAGTAACTACTAGATCAGTGACACAGAGGACACTACGAGGTAGTGATCACGGTGTAGCTTTTAGAAGCGACGCAAAACTTCCAAACTACCAAAGTAAATAAAGAGGAGGCATTCAAGGCCAGAACAGCATGATGTGGAACCCACAAAAATAGAGAGATCATGATGGAAAGGAATTTCTCGGTTGAAACAAAACAAAAAAAAGAGGAAGCACAGAACACACACGACTCTAGAGAACTCTGCACTAGGTCAACTGGTTTGCAAACGACCTGCCCTTGAGGCACCTAAGTTTGAAAGTCTAGAAGAGATATAAAAACTTTCAAATCAACACAAGGTAAGGCACCTTAGAATTAGAGCGATACCAGATAAGGAGTAAAAAGAAGCCTAATCAGATTTTTGTAAATACTTTTAGCTTTCAAATAGTTTTCACAAAAACATCGACCACTAGAAAGGGCTTCCTACAGGCAGTCCTGCTCTGATACCAAAACCTGTGGCACCCCCGGGATCAGGGTTAGACAAATACCAGATCTTCGTCTGACATAAGCCAAACCTAGAGCTCGAGAGACTACAGTGAGAGAATCGGTAACACAACAGTGACTCTACGACTCAAGAAGTAATACAAGCTCATAACTAAGAGAAGAACCAAAGCATTACAAGCAGAGGTCACTGACCTGACATTCATCAATCAACGGAAGCAAAGTTATGCTATTAGACATAGCAAGATAGCAAAAGGCCTAAGAGGCCAGGAGCATAACGGCGACGTCCCAGCCCATAGATTCCAGGCTGCCACCTGGGAACCCCAAGCTACTCGTCGATGTCGACTAGAAACCACCATCTGTTGGAGCGACTTCGTCTGAAACAAAATCATGCAAAGCTGAGTACAGGGACTCAGCAAGACTTAGTACAACCTTTTAGCAAAGCGGGTATGCGGGCTTTCTGTAGAGCTTCTTTTGCGTAAAGCCAATTTTCCTTTGTTAAACAAGAGGGAGAAGAAGTTCGACTACTCAGAACTTTTAAAAGGGGATAAGAGAGCGATATCTCTAGCTCTACTGATCATCATATTGTATCCACCAATCTTCATCATCTCGAACCACTATCCTCGGATCATCCCCCTCAACACCCGGAGAAGGTATCCGTAAACACACATTGGTTGCCAAGTTTTACGATCAGTTTAAAGTTCTCTATGATCACAGAATCCATTCCCAAGTCGTCCATAACCGCGGACACGACTTTTCGAAAAGATTTAACCCTACAGGGGTGCACAATTTTATCCACACGTGCCAACCGACTCTTAATGCCAAATTATTAGCTCTCTTCCTTGGAAAGCCGGCAGAGGGTGGTTGACCACGACCTTTACCTTGCTGTCGCCGAGACCATGAGTCACGCGCTAAGGATTGTTCCACCGTAACGGGTCAAGTCCCGAAGTCGGTCCTTAACGATGTGTGCCGAGGTGGGTTTCCCCAGAGGCCGCAACCTCCAGCCACCTAGACCACGCTTACCTACCTGTTATGTACCTTTTCCCCCAAGCAAAATGCAATGCATATGTCCAGGTAAAGCGCAAACTATGTGACTCATGGAATCTACTAGGCAAGTTAGTGAGTCGAGAGGGTATAATAGGGCCTCGTGTGGTTGTACGCTCAGTCTTGGTTCAAGAGGCGAGAACTCGCATCCTAGGGTCGGCAGAAACGAAACAACCCACCACATCCCAATGTGGCCTTTCGTCCGAGCCTTTAATCATGTTTAACACTCATCTCTATACTTACCACGTCAACCTGTCATGCTAGTTTCATTTCATTGTAAGGCTCCAGTGCGAAGACCGGAGTAGAAGCGTAACATACTAAGCATGGCTAAGCATAAAGATATGAAGGCTCTAGCGATGCACACATGCCAAACCTAGGTATGCTAGGAGCAGTGGATCATGGATTTGAGGCTACAAGGGTGGAACATGCAATAGATAGGATAACTCTACCTATCGATAAAAGACAGTTGAATCGTATGCAATATGTAGGATCCAGAAGTAAAAGCATTTCGAAAGCATATATGAACCAGGCTAGGGCTTTCCTTTGTCCCTGACAAACAAATATGGATCTTCAGAGATCTTGTGCTTGACTTGCTCGTCGGAATATGAGTACTGATCTTCAGTGTTGTTGATCTTCCTCGTCTCAAACTCGTGCTCTATCGATCGCGAAGAAGCAAATACTATAAAGAGAGAAATAACAATCAACACATGGCATCGATGCAATGCACATACAAGGATGATGATATGACATGTTTAAAGTTATTGAAAGCATTCCTATAACAAGATCATCAAGTTAAATAGGGTTGGAATGCATAATACTTTGCAATTCCATAAACCCCGCATATTAAAGAAGAGGGTTCAATTGTTCTTCTATTAAGGACAGGGTTCAAAGTTGGTTAACAATGCATGCTTTTGATACTAAAGTGTAGATCTCATTTTTCTGAAGATTTTGATATATTATACACATTTTTCTGATTTAAAATGAATAAGTTATTGATTTTACAAGTTTTATTCATTTTCACGCAATTTCTCGGAAAATAATAAAAGTCCGACATGCCGGACCCACTGTCAGGGTTTTATTCATTTCCTAAACATTTACGAAATGATTAAATCTCTGACCAACGGACCCCACTTGTCATAGTTTTATTACTTACAGAAAATATAAGAAAAAGAAAAGGGAAAAGAGGGGCGGGCCCCACGGGCGGTCAACCGCCGGGGTCAACTGCCGGCGGCCCGGGGCCGGCGACGCGCAGAGGCGGCGCTAGAGCGCGCGTGGGCACGCGCGAATAGGCGCGTTCGACGCGCCAGACGACAGGGAACCGAGTGGGGGCGGCGCCGCTTCCCAGAGGTCGCCGGAGCGACGGGGACGACGACGTCCGGCTGCGGCGGACGGAGCCGCACGTCGCGGGAACGCTGCAGAGCGAGAGGGGGCGAACTGAGGGGCGCCTGAGCACCGTGTGCTCACCAGGACCGCGTGGAGGTCGACGGCGGGGCGAGGGGAGGCCGGAGTCGGCGAGGACGACGGTGACCGGCGAGCTCGGGCTCCGCGCGATTGAGGCGATGGGGAGCTCCCCGGCGCGTGCTGCTTAGAGGAGGAGGAAGAGGGCGTCGAGGCGGAGCTCCTGGTGGTGTTAGCCGAGCGCGGGGAGGCGCAGAACGACGGCGAGCGGCGGAGGCCGTGGGCTAGGGTTTGGTCCGGCGCGCGCAGAGAAAGGGAGAAGAGAGCGCGCGAGGGTGCGGAGAGGATGAGGATGAGGGGGAGACGTCGGGGGAGAGGTTCCAGGACGTCTCCTCGTCGAGGAGGCGAGCAGGAGGTGGCCGCGCCGGCCTCTGTCTGCAGGGCACGCAGGTGCCTGCCTGGCAGAGGTAGAAGACAAGGGGGAGTTTCTGAAAACCCCCCTGGGTTTTGGGGATTTCCCTGGAAAAAGAAAAACAGGGACAAAAACAATAGATTTTGTCATTTTGCAACCCTTTTGAAGTTCAAAAATGACTCTAAACTTTATGTAAAATATTTAGTGGCCCTTCTAATTATATTTGAGGGTCCAACTATTTGGTTTGAAACATTTTGAGAGGATTTTAAATAGAGGGGAGTTTGCATATGTTAGGGTTTCCACTTTAAATTAAGGTGTAAATTTTTCTTAATGCATTTATATGATGCTTATGAATGCACAAACAATTCCTAAATAGGGTTTGCTAAACAGGGATGTTACACTGGTACACCATGATCATGACCCAGCACGGCCGGAGTTCGCCAAGCCACGGCATTGGCCGCACCAAGCACGCCCATGCCTGCCCAGGACATGCCATGGCATGCCAGTGCACACAGTGAGCGCGCACTGGACGCGCCAGAGCATGGCGATGCCCCGTCACCCTCGTCCACGCCTAGCGCCCATTCCCTGCGTCAAGCATCGCCACCAGTACCCCTACCTGCTAGCCACACTCGAGCATCGCCGGCCGCCTTGTCGCCGTCGCCATCGTCGGAGCCATGCGCAGGTACCGTGGCATGATCACCAAGCTCCTGAGCTATCCCATCGACCCCTGGACGCGTCAGCAGCGCCCATAGCTTCGCCATGTCGTCGCCAATCGAGTGATGTACTCCTCTTGCCCTTTCGCACGCCGGAGCAGCCACGCCGTCGACGACCTCTCTCGGCAACCGCAGCACTCCCTCCCCTCTATAAATAGAGACCTCCCGCGGCCATTTCCTTCACACCATCACGATCGCCTCACCTCACTGGTTCTCCTCGACCAAACCACACCTCCAATCGTCGCCGGAGCAGCTCCAATTTGAAGCCGAAGCTCGCCGGAGCCCGCAGATAACCGTCGACGATTGACACCACCCCGAGCCTCGCCACTGCTACCAGGAGCTTCAGCAACGTCGACAACGTCGCCTCGCACCTAGCACTGCCCCGCGGGAACCTCGGTACGCCCTCCAAGCCCCTAGGCTCGCCGCCGGAGCCACGGCCTCTCGTCGGAGACGATGATGCCTGTGAGCCGTAGATCTTCTGTCTAATCCAACGTCTCACGTCGCTCGTACCGCTTCGCGCGTTTCAGAGGCACTGACTGGTGGACCCCTTGATGACCCACA
Source organism: Lolium rigidum (assembly GCF_022539505.1). Taxonomy (NCBI): domain Eukaryota; kingdom Viridiplantae; phylum Streptophyta; class Magnoliopsida; order Poales; family Poaceae; genus Lolium; species Lolium rigidum. The sequence goes on along the minus strand of NC_061511.1, from coordinate 16,795,583 downwards.
AGTATAGGGGATCGCAACAGTCTTCGAGGGAAGTAAAACCCAAATTTATTGATTCGACACAAGGGGAGGTAAAGAATACTTATAAGCCTTAACAACTGAGTTGTCAATTCAGCTGCACCTGGAAAAGCTCTAGTAACAGGGGTGATGTGAAAGTAGCAGTAATATGAGAGCAGTAGTAATAGTAATATGAGAGCAATGGCACCAGAAAATAGTTGATACTACTTCCAATGACATGTAGAACGAGTATATGATGATGCGAGATGGACCGGGGTTCCCAGCTATCTACACTAGTGGTAACTCTCCAATAACAAATGTTGGGTGAACAAATTACAGTTGGGCAATTGATAGGATTGAAATAGCATTAAGACAGAACATCAAGATTATTAATCATGTAGGTATGTTTTCCATATATAGGCATACGTGCTCGCAATGAGAAACTTGTACAACATCTTTTGTCCTACCAGCCGGTGGCAGCCGGGCCTCAAGGGAAACTACTGGCAATTAAGGTACTCCTTTTAATAGAGCACCGGAGCAAAGCATTAACACTTGGTGAAAACATGTGATCCTCATACCTACGCCTTCCCCTCCGGTTGTCCCAATTTCTATCACTTTGGGGCCTCGGGTTCCGGACATAGACATGTGCAAACAACTTGTAGATACAACCTAAGCAATAAGTATAGAGCTTAAATCTAAGATCATGCCACTCGGGCCCTAGTGACAAGCATTAAACATAACAAGATTGCAGCAACAATAACTTCACAAACTTTATAGATAGACTAATCATAATGTAACAATCCATCGGATCCCAACAAACACAACACCGATTACATCAGATGAATCTCAATCATGTAAGGCAGCTCATGAGATCATTGTATTGAAGTACATGTGGGAGAGAATACCAACTAGCTACAGCTAGAACCCGTAGTCCATGGGGGAACTACTAACGGAGCATGATGGAGACGGTGGCGTTGATGGAGATTGCTTCCGGGGGCACTTCCCCGTCCAGGCGGCGTGCCGGAACAGAGATTCTGTCCCCCGAATTGGAGTTTCGCGATGGCGGCGGCGCCCCTGGAGTCTTTCTGGAGTTTCGTCAATCGGTACTGCGTTTTTAGGTCGAAAGGGCTTAAATAGGCGAAGAGGCGGCGCAGGAGGGGCGACAGGGTGGCCCCACACCAGGCCGGCGCGGCCAGGGTGTAGCCCGCGCGGCCCACATGTGTGGTGGCCCCCTGGCTCTCCTCCGACTCTCCTCCGGTGTTCTGGAGCCTCCCGGGAAAAATAAGATCTTTGGCGTTGATTTCGTCCAATTCCGAGAATATTTCCCGAACAGCCTTTCTGGAAACAAAAACAGCAGAAAACTGGAACTGGCACTGTGGCATCTTGTTAATAGGTTAGTTCCGGAAAACGCATGAAATCATCATAAAGTGCAAGCAAAACATGTAAGTATTGTCATAAAACAAGCATGGAACGTCAGAAAATATGGATACGTTGGAGACGTATCAGCATCCCCAAGCTTAGTTCCTACTCGTCCTCGAGTAGGTAAACGATAAAAAAGAATAATTTCTGAAGTGACATGCTACCAACATAATCTTAATCATACTATTGCAAAGCATATTAGATGAACGAAGTGACTCAAGGCAATGATCTATATTTGCTAACAAATAGATAACATATAGCAAAAATTTTCATGAATAGTACTTTCAAGACAAGCATCAAAAGTCTTGCATAAGAGTTAACTCATAAAGCAATAAATTCAAAGTAAAAGCATTGAAGCAACACAGAGGAAGATTTAAGTTTCAGCAGTTGCTTTCAACTTTCAACATACATATCTCATGGATAATTGTCAACACAAAGTAATATGATGAATGCAAATAAGCAAGTATGTAAGAATCAATGCAAAGTTGACACAAGTGTTTGCTTCTAAGATGGAAGGAAGTAGGTAAACTGACTCAACATAAAGTAAAAGAAAGGACCTTCGCAGAGGGAAGCATTGATTGCTATATTTGTGCTAGAGCTTTGGTTTTGAAAACATAAAGAGAGCATAAAAAGTAAAATTTTGAGAGGTGCTTGTTGTTGTCAACGAATGGTAGTGGGCACTCTAACCCCCTCGCCAGACAAACCTTCAAAGAGCGGCTCCCATGAATTATTTTTATTTTTGGGTGGCACTCCTTCCAACCTTTCTTTCACAAACCATGGCTAACCGAATCCTCGGGTGCCTGCCAACAATCTCATACCATGAAGGAGTGCCTTTTTATTTTAGTTTTATTATGATGACACTCCTCCCAACCTTTGCTTACACAAGCCATGGCTAACCGAATCCTCGGGTGCCTTCCATCAATCTCATACCATGGAGGAGTGTCTATTTAGGTTAATTAGTTTGGGACTGGGAATCCCATTGCCAGCTCTTTTTGCAAAATTATTGGATAAGCGGATGAAGCCACTAGTCCATTGGTGAAAGTTGCCCAACAAGATTGAAAGATAAACACCACATACTTCCTCATGAGCTATAAAACATTGACACAAATCAGAGGTAATAATTTTTGAATTGTTTAAAGGTAGCACTCAAGCAATTTACTTTGGAATGGCGGAGAAATACCATGTAGTAGGTAGGTATGGTGGACACAAATGGCATAGTGGTTGGCTCAAAGATTTTGGATGCATGAGAAGTATTCCCTCTCGATACAAGGCTTAGGCTAGCAAGGCTATTTGAAGCAAACACAAGTATGAACCGGTACAGCAAAACTTACATCAGAACATATTGCAAGCATTATAATACTCTACACTGTCTTCCTTGTTGCTCAAACACTTTTACCAAAAAATATCTAGACCTTAAGAGAGACCAATCATGCAAACCAATTTTAACAAGCTCTACATTAGTTCTCCACTAATAGGTTTAAACTACATGATGCAAGAGATTAATCATGATCTACTTGAGAGCTCAAAACAATTGCCAAGTGTCAAATTATCCAAGACATTATGAGGCATTTTCTGTTTCCAACCAAATAACCATAAGTGCAATAGCTTCCAACTTTTATCATGAACATTAAAAGCGAAGAACACAAGTGTTCAAATGAAAAAGCGGAGCGTGTCTCTCTCCCACACAAGGATTGCTAGGATCCGAATTTATTCAAACACAAACAAAAATAAAGACGCTCCAAGTAAAGCACATATGATGTGACCGAATAAAAATATAGTTTCAATAGAAGAAACCTGATAAGTTGATGAAGAAGGGGATGCCTTGGGCATCCCCAAGCTTAGACGCTTGAGTATCCTTGAAATATGCAGGGATGAACCACGGGGGCATCCTCAAGCTTAGACTTTTCACTCTTCTTGATCATATATCATCCTCCTCTCTTGACCCTTGAAAACTTCCTTCACACCAAACTTCTCATAAACTTCATTAGAGGGGTTAGTACTCAAAAAACTTTAATCCACCTTGGCCCTGTAGTGACACATTGCAAGAACTCAATAAAACATTAGCTACAGCTCTCCACGTCTAGAAAGCCTCACTTAAAGTCCACAAGAGACAATGCAAAAAACAGAGACAGAATCTGCCAAAACAGAACAGCCAGTAAATACGAATTTTAAAATGGTACTTCCGTTGCTCAAATCAGAAAACTCAAAACTAATGAAAGTTGCGTACATATCTGAGGATCACGCACGTAAATTGGCAGATTTTTCTGATTTTCCTACAGAGAAATATGCCCAGATTCGTGACAGATAGAAATCTGTTTCTGCGCAGAAATCCAAATCTAGTATCAACGTTCTATTAGAGACTTCACTTGGCACAACAATGCAATAAAATAAAGATAAGGAGAGGTTGCTACAGTAGTAACAACTTCCAAGACACAACAAAACAGTAGCAAAATAAACACATGGGTTATCTCCCAAGAAGTGCTTTCTTTATAGCCATTAAGATGGGCTCAGCAATTTTAATGATGCACTCGTAAGGAATAAGAGTTGAAGCAAAAGAGAGCATGAAGAAGCAAATTCAAAACACATTTAAGCCTAACCCACTTTCTATGAAAAGGAATCTTGTACACAAATAAATTCATGAAGAACAAAGTGACAAGCGCAAGAAAATAAAACATGAGTAACTTCAAAATTTTCAGCATATAGAGAGGTGTTTTAGTACCATGAAAATTTCTACAACCATATTTTCCTCTCTCATAATAATTTTCAGTAGCTTCATGGATAAACTCAACAATATAACTATCACATAAAGCATGCTTTTCATGATTCACAAACACATAATTTTTATCAAGCTCAGAAATAATAGGATTAAAACTTTCAAACCCACTTTTATCAATAATATAACAAGATGATTGATCAATCTCAAAAGATATGGGACTCATAGATAAAGTCAAGAACTCTCCAATCCCATTTTCATTAGTAGTACAATTAATATTATCAAGTAACATAGGACCATCATCTAGAGATTTATCATAAACATTTGCCAAGCAAAACTCTTTAGTACCATGCATTTCGACATCAGGCACAAACAAAGCATTATCATAACATTTTTCAAAATAGCATGGATTATCATAGACAACAGTAGCATAATTATTCTCACAAGTTTTACTCATAGGGAATATTTCAAGAGAATCCACAGGAACATAACATTCATCCTCTTCCGGTAAGCATGGAGGACAATCAAATAGTGTAAGAGATAAAGAGTTACTCTCATTAGAAGGTTGGCATGGGTAGCTAATCCATTCTTCCTCCTTTTGTTCATCATTCTCCTCTTCTTTTTCATCCAATGAGCTTTCAGGTTCATCAATTTCCTCCTCTTTTTCATCCAATGAGCTTTCAGGTTCATTAATTTCTTCTTCCACATATTCCTGCAAATTGTGAGTGCATTCTTGTGCATTAATGAGTCTCTCTTTATAGTCAACGATATAAGGATTATCACTGTAGCTTTCTATGCAAAAATTAAGGATAGAAGAGACATAATCTTTAAGGTCCTTACAAACAACACAAGTTTCATAATTTTTAGACATGAATGATTCTATCTCAGAGGCTCCCATAAATATGACAAATTGTTCTACCTCTTCGAACCCAAAATGAATATAGCTATTCCAATTATAGTTCATAATTAAAACTTCTTTACTAAAGCAACATTGAAATTTCAGATGTTTAGTATCCTGTTCAGAGCAACAGTTTATATCATGGCGTTTAAGCAAGATTTTAGCAATTGTATTTAATTTTTCTATCACAGCACTCATGACTTCACCCTTTCTTGATTTTCTATAATTATTATATAATTCTATAAGCTCCAAATAGGTTGTAGGTTCTCCCATAACAGCAGTTTTTAATTTTTAGGTTTTTCAAATTTTTATGGATTTTTGGGTATATAGGGAAAATAAAACAAGACAAAAATAAACTAGGCAAAAGTAAACTAAGCAAAATAAAACTAGACAGAAATAAACTAAGCACAAGTAAACTAGACAGAAATAAACTAACAAGACAAAATAAAGTAAAAGTAGAGAGAGAGGTAGAGTGTACTCCCCAGGTGAACTTATGAGTAGAGCTATGCCTCCCCGGCAACGGCGCCAGAAAATAGTCTTGATAACCCACAAGTATAGGGGATCGCAACAGTCTTCGAGGGAAGTAAAACCCAAATTTATTGATTCGACACAAGGGGAGGTAAAGAATACTTATAAGCCTTAACAACTGAGTTGTCAATTCAGCTGCACCTGGAAAAGCACTAGTAACAGGGGTGATGTGAAAGTAGCAGTAATATGAGAGCAGTAGTAATAGTAATATGAGAGCAATGGCACCAGAAAATAGTTGATACTACTTCCAATGACATGTAGAACGAGTATATGATGATGCGAGATGGACTGGGGTTCCCAGCTATCTACACTAGTGGTAACTCTCCAATAACAAGTGTTGGGTGAACAAATTACAGTTGGGAAATTGATAGGATTGAAATAGCATTAAGACAGAACATCAAGATTATTAATCATGTAGGTATGTTTTCCATATATAGTCATACGTGCTCGCAATGAGAAACTTGTACAACATCTTTTGTCCTACCAGCCGGTGGCAGCCGGGCCTCAAGGGAAACTACTGGCAATTAAGGTACTCCTTTTAATAGAGCACCGGAGCAAAGCATTAACACTTGGTGAAAACATGTGATCCTCATACCTACGCCTTCCCCTCCGGTTGTCCCAATTTCTGTCACTTTGGGGCCTCGGGTTCCGGACATAGACATGTGCAAACAACTTGTAGATACAATCTAAGCAATAAGTATAGAGCTTAAATCTAAGATCATGCCACTCGGGCCCTAGTGACAAGCATTAAACATAACAAGATTGCAGCAACAATAACTTCACAAACTTTATAGATAGATTAATCATAATGTAACAATCCATCGGATCCCAACAAACACAACACCGATTACATCAGATGAATCTCAATCATGTAAGGCAGCTCATGAGATCATTGTATTGAAGTACATGTGGGAGAGAATACCAACTAGCTAAGGCTAGAACCCGTAGTCCATGGGGGAACTACTCACGGAGCATGATGGAGGCGGTGGCGTTGATGGAGATGGCTTCCGGGGGCACTTCCCCGTCCCGGCGGCGTGCCAGAACAGAGATTCTGTCCCCCGAATTGGAGTTTCGCGATGGCGCCCCTGGAGTCTTTTTGGAGTTTCGTCAATCGGTACTGCGTTTTTAGGTCGAAAGGGCTTAAATAGGCGAAGAGGCGGCGCAGGAGGGGCGACAGGGTGGCCCCACACCAGGCCGGCGCGGCCAGGGTGTAGCCCGCGCGGCCCACATGTGTGGTGGCCCCCTGGCTCTCCTCCGACTCTCCTTCGGTGTTCTGGAGCCTCCCGGGAAAAATAAGATCTTTGGCGTTGATTTCTTCCAATTCCGAGAATATTTCCCGAACAGCCTTTCACGGAACCAAAAACAGCGAGAAAACGAGAACCGGCACTCGTGGCATCTTGTTAATAGGCTAGTTCCGGAAAACGCATGAAATCATCATAAAGTGCAAGCAAAACATGTAAGTATTGTCATAAAACAAGCATGGAACGTCAGAAATTATGGATACGTTGGAGACGTATCACCCCTCTCGTCAGGCAGCCCACTCGCGCTGGCCGCGTTGCTGGGCTGAGTCTCTGTGTTAATTTCGTTTCGGCCCATTAGGTTTTCCCGCGCGGCCCAAAAATTCAAATAGAGTTTAATTCATTTAGCTCAAATCCAATACTGAGGTCAACTTCAACTTTGAATAGTTTAAAATATTCAACACCAAATTTAGCAAATTTTATATATTCGGAAAGCCCATGAAATTATCTAAACAATTCCACTGGCCTCACTTGCAAATTATTTGTAGAATTGAAATGATAAAAATAACAAGGCAGGGCCTTTTCTAACTTCAAATAAATATTAAAAATTATCTACAAATGATTTTGAGTTGATTCCAACTCTCATAAATCACATTAGTCATATTCTAATTGTTTATGCAAAAATATAGTTGTTTTGCATGATCATGGACTAGACCTAAATAATGGCTATGGAGCCATTTCTAGTCCATTTAACTCATACAAATAAATTTATTTAAATAGTATGAGAGCTACTCTCTCATTTAAATTGTGGTCCTAAGTAATTCAAATAGAGGTACTGACTTTGGTCTAATAAGCCTCATGCTTGGTTACTTAGAGACATTAAATCATTATCATGCTAGTATTAAAATGCATGAGGTGTAGCACCTCATTTAAATTCTACTCTCAAATAATAGATATGAGGTGTTGACCCTGGTCAACTTATACTCATACCTTATTATTAAATAAGATTTAATGAGAGGAAATTATTTCTCCAAAGAAATAAATAGAAATGATAATCAACACTTATAATGAGAGGAAATTATTTTTCTTTAACATAAATAAAGTAAATCACCATGTTAATAAGATGTGATGCTAGCATAGGCTTGTGTGCAATTTTGGTGTGTTTAGCTTAGCACTTAAGATTGTGTGGTGATCGTTATACCATGTATTCGTATATAGACGCTAGTCTCGAGGAATACCCGGAGGAGGAAGACTACAACCAAGAGGAGGAGGAGAACTTTGACCACTACCCTGCTCAAGGCAAGCTAATACTCTTGCAAGCCAACCTAAGGCCAAGCTCTTCATGAGCAAGGCACCATTACATATTACTTTCTGCTTAAGAATCATATCCTATGTTTTATTTTACTATTATTTTACTTATGGTATTTCAAAGTTTACTTTTGATTCATGATTCACTTGGTCTAGACTAGAACAAGAGTATCAATATTAGCATAAGCAAACAAAGCTAGATAGCACCCCCTCATGACTAGATGCTATTGCTAAATAAATAAAATTGACTGCTCTAGATGGGAACAAGGTGAAATGAAATGACTTTGAAGGAATTTGAAAGTGAAAGTGACTAGAATGACTTGGTGAAAATTTGTGAAAACTGATGATTGGGTTCGGATGCGATACCTTTCCAATTATACAAGTACCCCCACAATACCGGAATATGGGTATGGCTTAACTGGAAGTTTATATATCTTAGTATGGGTTCCCTCTAAACAAGCGTCATAGGGATTATGCCGAGGCTGCCTCCGTTGAAAGTAAATTGATATGAAATGACGTGAATGAGGTGAATTGTCCAGCCCAAGCCCTCGTGCGGTTCCCGTGGCCGACGGTTTGTCTTCACTCTGGGAGGCCAAGCTCATGGGGAGAGGTGCCTATACTAGGGTGTGTAAGTGAAAGGTTAGGGTTGATGATCCGCATACTGAGTTACGATTATTCAGGGTTATCCCTGACGGATGTAATCAAATGTTCTGGCACAAGTGTGCAACCTCTGCAGAGTGTAGAACTATTCGAATAGCCGCGTCCACGGTTACGGACGGTTGGAAAGGCCATACTGTTCCGTTGTTAGAACTTGTCTTAAAAAGAAATGGTGAACTTTGAATGGTGACTTGAATTATGAAAACACAACTGATGTTGTGGGAATGACACTAATGTTCCCACTTGAGTTAGTCTAGTGATTCAAGCATCTTTACTAAATGTTTGTGAACTAAACTTGGCTTTACGCAAATAAACCTAGAGCTTAGCAACCCTAAAATGTGATAATTACTTACATTAGTATTAGTTTGCGAGTACTTAAAGTACTCATGGCTGTGTCCCTGGCTATTCCAATGCCAGACTATGAAGAGGAGCAACACTATGAGGATGACGGTCAACAAGACGTCTACCAGAACTAGGATGCTGATAACGTCAAGCGTTGGCCTGGGGATAGATAGTTCCACCTACTACGACGCTTCCGCTACTTATATGTGTTCGTTGATCGTTCAGATCAACGACTTGTGTAATATTGGATCATGTGATCTATGGATGTAAGACATTATGTGTTGTAATAAATAATGACTCTATGGTATTCAACTATTATGTCTCGCAACAACACTATTCCTGGGATTGCGATGAATGGCATAATAGGCATCTGGACTTAAAAATCCGGGTGTTGACATCCTCGATGACCGCCGCCAAGAACCTTGACACCGATCCCTCCTTACTCGCCATCAAGACCGTTGTATCCGTCCACTCCTCCTCGCCCCCCATCAACTGGCCACCACCCGTACATCGTGTGTCAGCTGGACTACCACTATCTTCCATGTACAATGCCCTCTCTGTGGCTAGAAGATAGGGTGCACTTCCCCTTTTTAGGGAAGCGCATCAACAATTGTGGTCAACAACGTTATCTCGTGGAACTTCAAATGCACGATGAGCGAGTGAAGAAGCAGACATGAGCGACAGCGCGGTGCACTAGGAGAAGGAGATGATGTCCTCCATCGAATTGGAATTCCATCGGAAGCCACATGGTTCAAATTTACTAGGCTTTCCTTTGTTCTTGCGACGCGGCACAGTAGGAGAAGAACTAGATAAAAATAAGCACATTATATGACATCGGATGTCGACCTATATCAAATTAACGACCTCCTCGACAATCTTCTCCGTTCTTAGGAATTCAAGCATATTACTACAAGAGCTGATTTGTCTTTACTTTTTTACTGCGCAAATCAATGATAAAACACTATGATATAATTCTTGATTGTTTTCCCTAGTAACAAAGTAGAAAACTGCTAGTTGCAGAATGTCAAGTTAGTTCTTCACCGTATGTATTCGCAAAAAAAAAAAGGTTCTTCGCATGTCTTAATTTGGAATCTAGATGCACTATAAGACTTGCAAGTATTTGTATCACATGTACCAAACTTGAAATCTCAATAAAATTGTATCTTTTGAAACATGATAGACACAAAAGGCCCTTCATTCCAGATTTACCAAAGAAATAACCCCCAAACCTGAGGGTGCTACTGCTATCTCCATCCATGGGGCATCTCAAAATTTTCTCCGGTTCAAAAATGAAAAAAGGGATACTAACGACAACTGATAGAACAATCGTCAAACTTCACCGCATTGTTATTGGGGGGCACTAGGCCAAGTTCTTCAGGTTCTGTTTCTTCATTCTGTGATTTTGGGAGAGTGAATTTTTGTAGCCCGAACTACATGTAGCTCCTTTTTTTGAAAAAAATAAAAATGGGATTTTAAAGTTTCAAAAAAATCCGACAAAAAATTTAGATGTAGAGAATGATGGGATCTACTAATCTGTAAAATTTGAACTCGAGATACCTCATATTCTGGGCTGTAGAAAAATGACAAAATCTGACAGATTTTGAGATACTAATATTAATATTAGGATTTGTCATTTTTGCACAGATCCGAATATAAGGTATTTTCAGTCGAAATTTTCCATGTTTGTAGATCACGGTATTATCTATATGTAGAATTAATTTCAGAATTTATTAAAAGTTTAAAATATCGTTTTTAATTTTTTTCAAAAAACGAGCTACGTGTAGCTCGAGCTACACTTGTGGTTTCCGATGGTAAATAAGACTATCCAGAACTCGTGCATTAGTATCAGAGGAGCCACACTCGAAACATGAGCCAGAATGTTATCACATCAACATTAAGTTAATTACCAAAAGTCAGAGGAGCCAGATGAACTGATACATAAGTCGACACAAATTAATGAAGCTCCTGCATACCCCCTCCATACCGATTTACGGAGCTATTACGTATTTCACGAAAAATAGTTGAATACCAATTTGGTCAACAAAATATAAGATATATATATAACTAGCACAAATGCCCGTGCGTTGCAATGGGTGAATAAAAAAAACTCCATCACAAAGTTATAGAATAATCCCTTTTACATTGGCGCAACCTAGTTCTTCACCGGCCCCATCAAATCTGGCTGAGTCGGCATATGGTTGCGAGTGAGGGAAACCACCAAAAAAATGGAATGAATCTTCCTCCATCTCACCCGCACGCACCATCGTGGTATTATATGCCGGAGGCTAGAAAAAACCAATCCAACATTTTAATATAATGTACTCACTTCATAATTAGATGTATCATATTTATCCAGATCCACATATGTTATATACACTAAAAACGTCTATATATACAGGATGGAGGGAGGAAATAATAAAAATAACTCCAATTACAGACCACTAAACTATGACCGTTCCTATGTATAGAAGATATATTGGGCTAATAAACCAACTTTTGCATACAAAACGCATCCAAAGAGATTGTAAAATAGCACAAAGCATGGATGCAGTGAAATATAAATATCAATATCATTACTTCACCATCCCCGTCATTTTTGACCAATTGCAGCAAGTTCCCTTTCTTGTAAGATACTAAGTTTGGCTAAATCTGTACAGACTTTTTTTTAGGTGTACATCTAGGTGTACCATTTTTTTTTATAGAAGGTAGAATACTATGTACAAGAACTGACATAGATCATACGCGATCTTATCAGTCAAAACCCTCCTAAAGCTACCCTTACAACTCACACATACAAAAAAAAAGTGTCTCCAACTCCTGCTCTACTTCAGAGCTTCATGTCTTCCGTCATTTTGGCAGAAAAAATGTCTTCGTTGCACTGCCTCTAGTGTTTCAGAAACCTTTCTTTGATTCCAAAGACTACAAGTGATCAGCATTACCCATGCGTCCAACCTTTTCCTTGTTTGCTTATCCAGCGCTCTCCTTGTCTCTAACCGCCAGGACTCTAGCTCACTTTCCATCGTCGGAGAAACAACATTCAGGTTAGCCTGCTGCAAGCACCGAAACCAAATTTGTCGAGCAAAAACACATTGAACCAGGAGATGTTCAGCTGACTCCTCTTCTTGGAGGCATAACGAGCAAGGATCAACCATGGCCTGCAGACCGTGCCTCAAGGCCAGCCATGTAAAAAAAAATCTTGAGAGGAACCTTACACTTCCAGATGCATTCAACAGTAGCAACTCTCTCAGTACCCTGCCACAACTTTTTATAAGTCGACTTGGCAGTGTATACTTCTGACGGAGCACAAGGCCAGCTGAAGTTGTCTGGCATATCAGGATTGAGGACCACCGAGCTCAAAGCAAGCCAAAGCTTGATCAAATCTGAAGCTAAGATAGGTGTGGCCTCCTCCTTGATATGCTCTATCCATCGATTTTCCACCAGCGCTTATCTCAGTGATCTTTTGTTTCTGTACCTAGTATTAACAACCTTAGAAACCAAAGGAGTGCCTAGTATTAACAGCCTTAGAAACCAAAGGAGTGATATCCTGAATGGCAAACCCATGCAGTCATTGATCGCACCAAAAGAGGATACAACTCCCATTCCAAATTGTGATTTTTACCAAGTTGTCAAAAAGCTCTCCAGCCAGAGTGTCCTTCAAGAGTGGCAGGAGTTGCCAAGGCCCAGATGGGTCAGGTCACTAGAGCAAGTCCCACCATACCCGGAGTGCTAAGCCCTGCATTTTCAAATTCTTGATATCAAGCCCACCTTGGTGATATGGTTTGCACACCGTTTCCCAGGACACCAGGCACTAAACTCCTGGCCTCTACCTCCTCTGAGCCAGCCCAAAAAAAAGTTATGCTTGTGTTTCAAATATTGGTGGTCATCTGTCAAGTTGTGTTTCAATATTGTAAATTTGGAAAGAAAAACTACAAAAGTTCTCAGCAAGAATGCAATTGTCAAGTTGATCATCAGAATCTTTGATGCAAATAGGAAGTTGAAGGAAACAAAAGTTTCTGACATGGCCAAAAGAATTAGAGAAACAAAAAACTCGGAGGGCTACATTCATCTGTCAAGTTGATCACCTGAAACATCATCACTTGGATCACAAATACTATAACTCAGCTTGAGCCTAAAATAAAGAAGCAAGGGGCTGCTATCATTTATCAAACATGCATATAAGATCTTAATATTGTTGAAATCACTCACATGTATAGAATATAAGAGCATTGGCCTAGAGCTGTACCTCGCAACCTGCTAGTTTTTTTATTCCAATGAAGTAGCTCAAACATGACATTTCTCCTAACCTATTCTGAACGCATGTTTTCACATACAGTCTCTATAGGCATTTTGTGAGACATCTTGAAGGTGCTTACACAGGAGGCAACCATAATTAAAGAACATACATGAGGATGACATCTGAGGGAACAAGATGATCTTTCCACACGCCAGTTGTTGAATCTAAAAAAATTCCTGGCTGAAGATCTCATGTATATATAGCTAAAAACGAAATGAATCATATATAGATCCAACGCAGCTATTTCTATATGCATTGACAACTCTCAACATAAGGATTTATTTTAGACATGGTTAGCAACTACGAGATCGATTCTCAATTTCATGGTGAAATGACATGTTCCTTGGTTGGGCAGCAAAATTGAAGTCCACACTGTAGCAATGCAAGAAAGGCCATTGCGTAGGCATCTATTCTTGATACCAGGAAAAAGAGAGTTACTAAAATTCCAGAAGTGAATATTTGTTCTTATAGTGGAAAGATGCTCAAACTGAGGAAACTTCCCTATCACAGAATGTGTAGTGTAAAAGGCAGCTAGATGAAGTTATGCATAAGCATAATAATTAGCAAGGTTTTTTTACCTGAAAGTAAATTTGCAATGCATAAAAACAATGAAAACGGGAAGGATATAGCTGCCAAGAAATTTTTATTGTGAAAGGTAAAATAGAAAAAAGTAGCTCCAACATTACCCATGTCATGTAAAATACTATTTCTCTCCATTATATTCACATAAGCATCCATTAATACACCGAACTTGCTATTTGCATCTCTTACCAAATAATACACCCAACTTGCATAGCCGGTTAATATTTTCATACCTACACGCATGCGCTGGTGAGGCTGACGACGACCATGGCAGCGGCAAACACCCAATGGGATCCCTGAACTGTGTGCGCAGTATTGTCCCGGCGAGATCCCCGTTTCTGCATATATATTAACAAAACTTTCATTTCACATGTTAACATCGTGTTGATGCTAACAGAACTTCCATTGCACATTTTAACATCGTGTTGATGCACAATCAGGTAATCATCCATCTTTGTTTCTTTAGCGGAAGAATCACCCATTCTCCTTGCATATATCGGGTTGATGGAACAAGTAACCGGCTTGCATACCTTACTACTTGGAGAAGCATCTCCTGAACCGCATGACTGTAACTGCAGGAAATGAAACCATGTTTTGGAACTCTCCAGGCTGTAGTGTTGTGCTGAGCAGAATTGAGCGTGCCCACACACCTATGATTAGATAATCAAAACTATTAGGAAGAGAGAACAAATTCTAAAGAAGCGACAACTCTGTCTACACATATCGACTACACATACGGTTGGTGATGGCAGCGGCCATGGCAGATGCTCAGGTGAGAAACTCCCTCCCGGTTGTGTTGCCATTCAAGTTTTGCGCTAGTCGCCACCATAAAGTTTTGAATCGTACTTGATCTATGTAACAAATTTCAGCAAGAAAACAATCTCTTCCATTGTTTATAGAAAACAAATTAATTCTCAACAAATATGTCTGTATTTTCAAGCATGAGATGGACATGATAAAACATCAATTAGCCAAGATATGTACATACGCATCAAAGATGCTGATGTTAAAAATATAGAGAGATGGTTGCAGCAGAAAGGATTCCATTGCACTCAAATGGATACTCACATCTACAAATAGCAAGGACAGGTGATCCGCATACATACTTTAAAAAGCCAGTTCTGTTGCATATCCTCAAATCATTGCACTTACCAGCGGGAGAGCAGGGGAGGCTGTTTTGCCCGTTCCCAGCTTTAAAGGAGCACAAGGCCCAGTCTGCCACCATGATGCGAATTATGACCGGCCGCTCGTCTGATCCACCTTGTCGTCCTAGAGGAGATGAGACCCAAGTCGAGCTCGCCGCCCTGGTTCGTTCCTTCGGCTTGCGCTGTGATTCAGCTGCACCCTCATATACAGGGCTTTGCCTGCGCGCGCGACCGCACCGGCCGTAGGCCACTGCCCCGCCGCTTCTTGAGTGGTCGCGCCGCTAGGATTCTCGCCGAGGCCTAAGCCAGGCGGAGTAGCAACGGGGGGTGCATGTGGTCCAAACCTAAGCCACCAAATTAAACTTGTCCCTCACGCGCTGCTCAAGCGGGACGGATTCCGGGTGGGATGAGCACGGCATGCGGGCTCCTTCCACACGCCATCGTAGGTGGGATTGAGCAGGTGGCGGCGGAGTGGGTTCTGAGTGGAGGAGCCTGGCATGGTGGTGGCGACACGGATAGAGGAGGATCGAGAGAGATGGGGTTATGCGGGGAGGCGAGGAAGAGGCACACGGGGCGCTGTGTTTGCGTTATTTTGGATGGATTGACCGAGGAAGCCGCTTTGATGAGGGGAGGCGTAGTTTGCGGCCGGAAAGGACGAAGCGACGGGCGGAATGGGAGTAGGACGACGAAAACCTTTGACGGACGAAGAAAACCTTTGATGTATTGTGGGAGGTGGGGAGAATAGGGAATGTGTTCGTTCTTTTTAAGTAGTATATATATATATATATATATATATATATATATATATATATATATATAAAGTAGTAGTGTAGATTATATTATTGATTGTTTTAATACGAATCAATGTTATAATTTTTGTGGCATATATCTTATATTTTATTGATCAAATTTATAGTCAAACTTGAGTAGCATTCACAAAAGCATGCTTCATACTATATCCCCCAGATTTTTAATCTCGAGTAACAAACTGGTCATAGACATATTTTGACAGAACATAATACTAACTAAGGCTACCGGCATAAATGGTTACATGATCTGAGGCTCAACATGTAAGAATGACTAGAGCACATCTCTGAAGTAATCAGATGGATGATTAAATGTCTTCCTTTTATACTATCACCCTCTGCCGTGCAATCTTATCATCGTAAGCATAAATGTAGGATCACATTCCGGCAACAAATTCAGTGTATTCACACATAGCAGAAAAATTCACCCAAGAAGTGAACACATAAAGTTTTGGAGTATAAAGCTAGCATCACGCAACAATATTTTTTCGATTAAGACAATATACGAATATCGAAAAAATATCAATTACATACAGCATATGCAACATCATAATTACTAGAGCAAGTTTAAACATTGAGGATGCATACAACTGGAAAAAAATACCCCACCAAAGCAACCAGAAACTCGCAGCAGCAGTAGCACAACCAATGGTAACAACAGGTCAACTTCCAAAAAACTTCTCCAAAACAACCCCAGAAAGGTAATAGTGCCCAAACACTATCATCGTCCAGCCTAACGAGTATTGTGATATCCTAGGTTGTCTCCCTTGAAAAGATCTTCAACAAGAAAATGACTAGAGAACCACCATTGTCGGTCGTACAACCACCAAAGGTCAGGCCTAGGGTTTTCACCTCGAAAACTGGGAGACGGAGCTCAAAGAGCACCTCCAAGAACAAAGTATGCCTCACCGCCCCCACTTGTCGAGAACATTGCTGCAAAATACCGATCTTACAACTCACATACATCACATGCATGGTCTTTTAACTGTATGCACACAACAAAAAGTGAAGCGTCTTTTTCCGCCAACCATTGCTAGAACTTCCTAGAACAGTAGCCGACTCTCGACTCAAGCCGAGCATGCGAGATGATACCTCCAGAACAAACCAACCTTCAAACATGGCCACTTAAGCTGGTGTAGGTCTCTGATAGCCCACTTTGCATCGACTAAGGCTAGCAGCCATCGATGACGTTGGCACGCCATGGCCGAGTCTGGACACAAAACAGGAGCCGAAATGCAGTTGCACACCGGCAGCCTAACCATTAGTCTCGACACTGAAAAATCCTGTGGCATTACTGAGCAGGAGATCGAGCGCGTCGTTCGCCCTACCACGAGAGCCAACGCTTCGACGTGCCCGGAGATCTTCATGAGCGCCCGGCGGGAAAGTCCGAGATGTGCGACGAGCGCGGCCTGCGGTGATCCGCGTGGGATCATGCTGTTTGGCGCCTGGATGATCGCACTGGGGGCCTGCCGCGGACCACGCAGGGATTGATCTAGCCTCCCGACCAATTCCAGATGTGCCGATCAACTTCGATCTCCAAGATCCACACAGGAGAAGACCGTTGTGGGAGGCGTGCCATGGACCATGTCGGGATCGATCTAGCCTCCCCACCGTCATAGGGGCCCATTTGGTAGACTTGGTCGATTTCCTGCACAGAGAGAAGAATGCCCTAGGCATAACATAAATACTTGCACCAAGATCACATAAAGCATTGCAATCAAAACCATCTATTTTCATCTTAATGATGGGCTCCCATCCATCTTCTAACTTTTTAGGAATAGAGGCTTCGCATTTTAATTTCTCCTCTCTCATTTGCATAAGAGCATTTGTAATGTGCTTTGTAAAAGCTATATTTACAGCACTAGCATTAGGACTTCTAGCAAGCTTTTGTAAGAACTTAATTAATTCAAAGATATTGCAATTATCAAAATTAAAGTCATTTTTATTAAAGGTGAAAGGACTATTGTCTCCCATACTCCGAATTTTTTTAGCACACTTATCAGGAGCAGTTTCAGTTGTTCTAGGCAATTTGTGGAACGAGCGGGAACTTTTCCTACACCAACTATTTTACCATTAATATTAGGAGAGTGGCTAGCATTTTATACTTCAGTATTACTAGTGGTGGTAATGGTACAAACTTTAGTCATATTATTATTTCTAGCAATTTCATCTTCTCTTTCCCACCTAGCATGCAATTCCGCCAACATCCTAACATTTCCATCAATTCTAACTTGAATGGCATTCAGAGTTTTACTTTATTTAACATCATGAGGCATAACCTTTAATTTAAGAAAATCAACATCATGAGCAAGCCTATCAACTTTAGAAGCAAGAATATCAATTTTGCCAAGCTTTTCCTCAACAGTTTTATTGAAAGAAGTTTGTTTACTAATAAATTCCTTGAGCATGACTTCAAGATCAGAGGGTGCACTTTTATTGTTGTTGTAGGAATTACCATAAGAATTTCCATAAGCATTACTATTATTAGAAGGATATGGCCTATAATTGTTGCTACCAAAAGTACTCTTATAAGCATTGTTATTGAAATTGTTGTTTTTAATGAAATTCACATCAACATGCTCTTCTTGAGCAACCAAAGAAGCTAACGGAATATTAGTTGGATCAACATAAGCTTTACCATTAACAAGCATAGACATAATAGTATAAATTTTATCACTCAAGGAGGAGGATTCTTCAATAGAATTTACCTTCTTACCTTGTGGAGCTCTCTCGGTGCGCCATTCAGAATAGTTTATCATCATATCATCAAGTAATTTAGTTGCAGCCCCCAAAGTAATGGACATAAAGGTACTTCCAGCAGCTGAATCCAGGAGATTTCTTGAAGAAAAATTTAGTCCTACATAAAAAGTTTGGATGATCATCCAAGTAGTCAGTCCATGAGTGGGACAATTCTTTACCAAAGATTTCATTCTTTCCCAAGCTTGAGTAACATGTTCATTATCAAATTGTCTAAATTTCATTATGTTGCTTCGCAAAGATATAGTCTTAACAGGAGGATAATATTTTCCAACAAAACCATCTTTGCATTTAACCCAAGAATCAATACTATTTCTAGGCAAAGATAGCAACCAATCTTTAGCTCTACCTCTCAAAGAGAAAGAAAACAATTTCAATTTTATTATATCACCATCTATATCCTTATATTTTTGCATCTCACAAAGTTCAAAAAAATTATTAAGGTGAGAAATGGCATCTTCAGCACTAACAACAGAAAATTGGTCTTTCATAACAAGATTTGATAAAGCAGGTTTAATTTCATAAAAGGTTGCTTCGGGAGCAGGTGGAGCAATAGGTGTACAGATAAAACCATTATTGTTGGTGCTAGTAAAGTCACACAACTTAGTATTTTCAGCGGAACCCATTTTAGCAGAATTAAAACTAAGCAACAGAAATAGCAACTATAATAGAAACTAATTTTTTGTGTTTTAGATATAAAGACAACTATAAAAGTAAACTATTTTTTTTGTTTTTGATATATTAAAGCAAACAAAACAAAGTAAAGTAAACTAAGTAAACTATAACAATGTAAAGAGATTGGAGATGAGAGACTCCTCTTGCAGAAATCCTCTTTCTCCCCGGCAACGGCGCCAGAAAACAGCTTGATGGCGTGTGCTCGTCGTACGCAGACACGCTGTTGGGGAACCCCAAGAGGAAGGTGTGATGATCAAAGCAGCAAGTTTTCCCTCAGTACGAAACCAAGGTTTAATCGACCAGTAGGAGAAATGTGTGACTTCTGAAGGTGTTGTTGGCTGACTAGTGGCAGGGCGCACTACCGGCGTCAGCAACAACGTGGAACCTACACACAACACAACCCAAATATTTTGCCCCAACTTATAGTGAGGTTGTCAATCTCACCGGTTTGCTGAACACAAAGGATTAGACATATCGAATGGAAGGAGATGTTTGTAGAAAGTAAACAGAACAGGATTGCAGTTGAATTTATCAGTAAAGAAAATAGGACCGGGGTCCACAGTTCACTAGAGGTGTGTCACCATAAAGAAATAGCATGTTGGATGAAAAAATTACAGCTGGGCACAGAATATCGACCATACATGACAAGATGATTACCTTGAGATTTAGTATTGGGCATTACAACATAATACATAGACCGCAATCCAACTGTGTCTATGACTAATAATCCACCTTCAGGTTAGCGTCCGCACCCCTTCCAGTATAAAGCTGCAAGCAAGAGACTATCGCATTAAGCAATGTGTGTAAAGTAAATAATAGAATTACCCTCGGATAAAATATTGTTGTTTTCTCCCTATTAGCAACAACACATCTACAATCTTAGAAGTTATAAAGTCACTCTCCCAAAAAACTAGAGCCATGAACTTACTATCGAGCATAAATACCCCCTCTTGGAGTCACAAGTGTCCAATTAGCCAGAGTTTAAACTAGCAACGGAGAGCATGCAAGATCACAAATAACATATGCCATGAATATATAATCAATCTCAACATATTATTCAATATTCATCGGATCCCAGCAAACCAAACATATAGGATTACATAAAGATGATCTTGATCATGTAGGGCAGCTCACAAGATTGATACATGAAGAACAAAGTGGAGAAGACAACCATCTAGCTACTGCTATGGACCCATAGTCCAGGGATGCTACTGCTACGGAAGCGGGCATGGCGATGTAGATGCCTCCGACGATGATTTCCCCCTCCGGAAGGGTCCCGGGAAGAGCTTCAGAACCCCCGAGATGGGTTCTGCGATGGCCGCCGCGATGGAACTTTTCGTGGATGGAGGCTCGGGTATCTAGGGTTTTCCCGAGAATATGTATAAATAGGCGGAGAATTTAGGTCGGTGGGGTGCCTGGTGGGCCTAGACCCTCCTAGGCGTGGGCCGGGCCTAGGCCGCACCATGGGATGGTCTGGCCGCCTTGTGGCGCCTCTTCGACCCCCCTCTGGACTTCGTCTTTGTTTCGGTAAAATATTGACTTCGGCTTTTGTTTCGTCCAATTCCGAGAATATTTCCTGTACAACTTTTCTGAAATACAAAAATGGCAGAAAACAGGGAACTGGCACTGTGGCATCTTGTTAATAGGTTAGTGCAGGAAATCATGTAAAAGTGAAACGAAGTGTAAGCAAAACATATATGAATTGGTGTAAAACAAGCATGGAGCATAAAAAATTATAGATACGTTTGAGACGTATCACCCCCGAACCTATGGATGACTGTGAAATAGTCATGCGTAGGCTATAAGTTGTTGAGCCGAACGTCGTAGATTTCTTCGAGTCCCAATACACTCGGGTGATTCATCATAGAGAACCTGATAATCTTGATGATGTATTCAGCAACGTGGCAACTGTTGCGGCGCGATTGACAGGACGTGACCTAATGGGCCCACCCCTTACTTGTGTAGTCAGTTTGGAAATGACCGGACATTGCGCGTTAACCAAAGCGTTTCCTCGATCCACGCGCGTAGTGGAGGTAATGAGCCTCCGGTTCGGCTATTCTTGCAACACGTGTTTAACCAGATTTCCACCCATTTTCAACGACACGTATCTGACGGCCCAATTCCAAAGTGATTTTTCTTTATAAAGAGAACCCAGGGATTAACTTATCTCACTTGTGCCATCATGTTCTTCTTCCTTCTTGCTCTTGCCTCCCATTGCTGCTGCGCCAAAATCATTGAACCCTCAAAATACTTCAGAAGCCATGGGCAAGAAGAAGGGCACCGCAACTGCCAGCGCTGCTGCAAGCGCCACCGGTTCGAAGGCAACCGCGGCCGCACCAAAGAAAACTGTGTCGAGAGCTGCTACCGCCGCCGCCAAGGATGCACAATGTGATTGAACATCGTCCACCATTACCAAGCGTGACGAAAAGAAAATGCGGAGTCTGGGGCTGGTCTCCGACGATGAGCACTACAAGAAAAGTTGCCATGGCCGACGAAGTTGAAGTCGCGCCGTGGTTGCTGGTGCACCATGGCCGACGATTTTTGGTCCCTCCGTGGTGCATGTCAAAACTTTTTTTTCTCGTTTTTGAGGCCACCTAGCCCGACGAAAGCGGCCAAAACGTCACGTATGGTGGCCCGGGACGTGGTGCATCGCGAATTGTCGGGTTCGCCGGCCGAGTCAACGCAAATCCGCACCACCCAGGGATGTAGGGCCCACATGGCAGCCTCTCTAGCATTGTTTTTTTTCTCGATCGCGCCATCTCGTTCAACGCTCTCCGATCGAGCCGTTTACGATGCAGGATCATGGGTCCCGCTTGTCATCCTCTATGAACAAAAATTCCTTCTTTTCTTGGATTTTTTTTTACCCCCTGATTTCTGGCTACTTGCCTTTTTTCTTTCGATCCCCTGCCGCCTTGGAAACGTTGAGACCGCTGCAGCTAAATGGGACCCACATGTCATCCTCTATGAGCTATCAACTTTCTTTT